>NC_079435.1:47394545-47507045 GCF_903798145.1 Danio aesculapii
ATCAGTCCGGCCCTCTTCTCTTTTCCCCTGTTTTTGTGTGTTAGTTTTATGTGCCGTGGCCAAATGGATGCACATCTCCGCTCCTCATTGTCTTGACCTGGCAATGAGCGCTTCTGCCTCTGTCCATTTATACGGCTTCTCTTTGTCTGATAATAAAGAGTTACGCCAACAGAAGCACTCTAAAAAGCTGCATAACAGTGATTACCAAAAGAGGTTGTAAAGGGAAGAAAAAAAGGTAAGTAAACACATTAAAAGCAGTTTTGAAGGGCACCGCTGATCCTCTATTTTTCTGACAAAATTAATGTTATGTATTCTGTTTGGCTCTATTGTTTTCTGACAAACTTTTTGTTGAAGTTTTATTTAAAATATATATATTTTTTTTACTGATAATGAATTTTGCAATGCTTTTATAGTCAAAATGAAAATAAAATGGACTCTGTTATCATATAAAATTTATATAACATGTAATACAAAGTATAAATAACATATTTTTCAGTGCTTAATTTTGTAAATGAATAATTCCCAGAAAATAAAAACCAGAAAATAAAAGTTACCGTAACGTACCGTAAAGCATGTAGCTACAAGCATAAATCGTATGAACATTCACTATACAGTTCACTTCACGATTATGTGCCAAGTGAAAAAATGAAATAAAATGACTCACTAAGTCTAATCTTCAAGAAGAGCCCACAGTTACCTCTTCTGTCATGTTTTCTGGCTGACTTGAGATCACTTTGCTTCTGTCTCCGGCTATCCTGATCCATTCATGCAGTTTCATCTTCTCAAAATTTCGGATTTAATCATGGTTTTAAAAAATGATTAAAATGCATGGTTTTAAATGCATGACTGTCTCTTTATCACCAACCAATGAGAGTGATTGTAAACACAAGAAAGCTAATTGGCTGAGGGCCAATAGTCAAACATGACTATTGAGTGCACACACAATCCACACAGCCTTCACTTCATTAAATCCAGATCTATTAAAATAAATTCTGCAAAAAATACCGCATTTTAATGCGAAACACGAATATCTGACGTTTTCCGGAAAAGGATCCAGCAAGATCTAGCTCAAATTAAGCACTGGTATTTTTTATTAATTATTGATTTGTGCAAATGTGAAATATTTGGCACCACTTTATTTTATAGTGTCCTTGTTACATGTTACAGCCACTTAAAGCAATAACATTTACCCTAAACCTTTAGTAATTAATCATAGTCTAATTGTATATTCTTTATTATTACTTGGTAATTAATTAATTACATTACTATTTATTTAAATTTACAATTATCAGTTTTTACATTTATGTGGTGGATTAACATTTTTCTTAACATTTGCCAGTCAGGCTGATTTGAGAATTTCAGAAACTGCTGATCTACTGGAATTTTCACGTACAACCATCTCCAGGGTTTACAGAGAATGGTCCACATAAAAGAAAATATTTAGTGAGTGGCAGTTCTGTGGGCACAGATGCCTTGTTGATTTCAAAGGACAGAGGAGAATGGCCAGACTAGTTCAAGCTGATAGAAAGGCCACAGTAACTCAAAAAAACACTCGTTACAACCGAGGTATGCAGAAGAGCAACTCTGAATGCACAACACATCCAACCTTGAGGCAGATGGGCTACAGCAGCAGAAGACGACACCGGGTGCCACTCTTGTCAGCTAAGAACAGGAAACTGATGCTACAATTCACACAGCCTCACCAAAATTGAACAAAAGAAGATTGGAAAAACGTTGCCTGGTCTGATGAGTCTCCATTTCTGCTGCGACATTCGGATGGTAGGGTCAGAATTTGGCTTCAACAACATGAAAGCATGGATCCATCCTGCCTTGTAACAATGATTCAGGCTGGTGGTGGAAAAGTGGAATGGGGTAGGGGATATTTTTCTTGGCACACTTTAGCCCCATTTTATATATATATATATATATATATATATATATATATATATATATATATATATATATATATATATATATATAGTATTAAATATTTATTATTTTGCATCACACAGTCAAGCACACCATTTCCTTAATCTTGCTATTATTGTTTACAGTATGTAGTTTATTAATACTCTTAATACCTTGCTTTACTTTTTCAGTCAACTCCTGATGGATAAAATCAAACCCTCACATCTATTCCAAGATGAAATTAAATTTATTCTGCACATGCTTTTCAGTTTAAAATGCTTAAAATAGAGACTTAGCAGACGTTAGCATATTGTTTCTGACTGTAGCCTGGCTTTGAGCAAATTCTGATTAAAGCTGGGATCCTTTCTTTTATAAGACCTGGCAACTCTGCTGACCTGTTGTCAGTCTGCCTTCCACAATAAAAGGATCTGTGAGCATCTTCCCTCCAGTCCTCTTTATTGATTGTACACGTAAAGGATGGTGTTCCGTTTTTCAACATTCTGTTTGAGCCAAAATGGCTGTTTGTTTGTCAAAAAAGGGCAAAGTTGTACAGAGGGGGTCAACTGACATAGTTGTGGTTCTGAGGCAGCTGTAGATGGATTGCGCTTCGGGGACCTGGCAGCGTTCACAGGATGAATGAGCGTCTTTGTGAAGCTTCAAGGGAAGGTCTTCTATAAATCCTTTGCAAAATGATGATGCTTGTGGATTTGTTCTCCTTACCTTCCTTGTTCCCCTCCGTTAAAATCTATCAAGAGTCTGTCTCTGTGCTTTATTGACAGAAAGACTCCATCTCAAGGGATTATGCCCCATTTATGCGCTGGTCAATAGTCCGAAAGCATTTTCTTGTTTACAGGTTAGTGTACAACACACTGTTTTGTTCCTTTTGTGTTCACTGTAATCTCTGAATGGCTGGAAATTGAAAGTTGTTTTGTGCATGAAGAAGTACGATGCTAGCCTTTATCGAATCGCAACATAAACCCTTCAAAATCTCCCGGTCCCGTTCAAAGCTCATTTGCAGACAGTTTTACATTTATGTGCCAACCGAATTTGCATGAAAATGCCGGTTAAAGCCTGCAGTGCCAGCTAATGCCACCAATTCCTCTCCCACTTCGTCCTGTCTGGTTTTAGCTTCTCAACTCCAGCTGAATGTGTTCCTAAGTAGGACAGAAACATGTTTTTCTACAACTCAATGTGCTGTAGGCCCTCAAAATCATCCTACACCCATATTTGCGAGCGCGTTCAAGGTCCAATTGTTGAAATGCTGAACCTTAGTGTGCGTGGGGGCGATTTATAACCTTTTTTTTTCTCTTTTTTCAACTAGTTCGTTTGGCTTTAGAGTGCCAGTGTTCTAGTGTAGGAGTTTGTTTGGGCACGTAAAGCTAATGCAGGGAGCTTTAGAATTTTTTTTTTTAATGTTTTGTCCTCTAGCTGGCATAAAGTATGACGTGAACTTCACACATGTGTACAATGTCTGATATGAATTTTCATTATCAGCTCTAATGTTGGTACATTCATGCAGTCAGATGTAAGCCACTGCAATCCTGTTGCATTTTATAAAGCTGTCATAACTGTGTGAGCAAACTCACTCTCTATGTCAAAATCAAGTTTGCCAAGAGGCTGTCCATATAAACTTCCATCATCTGCTTAGCTCTGTTCAGTTGTGCATATGCACTAGAGTTGTGATAGGAGAAATTAACTTTTCGTTGATTTGAATCAACTGAATCAGTTATTTTGAAAACTTACTTTCTGTTTCGAAGCAGTGAAAACACCAAATAGGCAATACTTGTTGATCAAAAATGCAACAAAAACTAGATTAAAAACAGCTTAACAATGATAAAAATATGGTTGTGTTTGATAAGCATTTGTGTGAGGGGATTAAACAATATTTTCAAATCTAGATTGAACAAGTATAAATACTTTTTTATTGTATATACAGGAGAAAAAAAGTACAGACACTCGATAGGGATACATTTTGCTAACATTTGTTATATCTATTTTAAAAAAAGACTGTGTTTGACTGTGTAAACTAAAGAAATAATAGGTGAAAATAAAGTTTTTGTAACTTTTGGATTAAATTATTTGAAACATTTTCTAAACAGACACTGTTTTACAGTGCACTGTAAAAAGTAATTAGTTGACTACTTAAAAAAAAAACAAGAGTAAACAAACTGCGTAATTATAAAAGTTAAGTCAGTGGGTTTACTCACTTTTTAAAAGTAAAATCAACTTGTTAGTTTTAAGGTTTACTCACCTTTTAAAGTAAAGAAACTAATCGTTTTTTTTTTTTACAGTGTGGCAATGCCCAGTGGCAGACCAATATAGCAAAATTCTAAATTATTGACAAAGATGTTACATGAAACAATATTTTGAAAGCACCTATCACTAAGGTTACCTTGAAGCTGCCATATAATGGATATCTGGATATCCCTAGGCATATGGAAATACATTACAGAGTGCCAGTGTTCTAGTGTAGGAGTTTGTTTGGGCACGTAAAGCTAATGCAGGGAGCTTTAGAATATTTTTTTTTCAATGTTTTGTCCTCTAGCTGGCATAAAGTAAGAATTGAACTTCATACATGTGTACAATGTCTGACATGAATTTTCATTATCAGCTCTAATGTTGGTACATTCATGCAGTCAGATGTAAGCCACTGCAATCCTGTTGCATTTTATAAAGCTGTCATAACTGTGTGAGCAAACTCACTCTCTATGTCAAAATCAAGTTTGCCAAGAGGCTGTCCATATAAACTTCCATCATCTGCTTAGCTCTGCTCAGTTGTGCATATGCACTAGAGTTGTGATAGGAGAAATGAACTTTTCGTTAATTTGAATCAACTGAATCAGTTACTTTGAAAACTTACTTTCTGTTTCGAAGCAGTCAAAACACCAAATAGGCAATACTTTTTGATCAAAAATGCAACAAAAACTAGATAAAAAACAGCTTAACAATGAAAAAAATATGGTTGTGTTTAATAAGCACTTGTGTGAGGAGATTAAACAATAATTTCAAATCTAGATTGAACAAGTATAAATACTTTTTTATTGTACATACAGGAGAAAAAAGTACAGACACTCGATAGGATACATTTTTCTAACATTTAAAAAAATATATAAAATATATCTATTTTTAAAAAGACTGTGTTTGACTGTGTAAACTAAAGAAATAACAGAAGAAAATAAAGTTTTTGTAACTTTTGGATTAAATTATTTGAAACATTTTCTAAACAGACACTGTTTTACAGTGCACTGCAAAAAGTAATTAGTTGACTACTTAAAAAAAACAAGAGTAAACAAACTGCATAATTATGAAAGTTAAGTCAGTGGGTTTACTCACTTTTTAAAAGTAAAATCAACTTGTTAGTTTTAAGGTTTTCTCACCTTTTAAAGTAAAGAAACTAATCGTTTTTTTTTTTTTTTACAGTGTGGCAATGCCCAGTGGCAAACCAATATGGCAAAATTCTAAATTATTGACAAAGATGTTACATGAAACAATATTTTGAAAGCACCTATCACTAAGGTTACCTTGAAGCTGCCATATAATGGATATCTGGATATCCCTAGGCATATGGAAATACATTATTGGCATTTCTTGAGAAACAAACACCATTGTTTTCTTCTTCTCATGTAAATTCTGTGAGTGTTAAATGTATATTTTGTAAGTTTAATGTATATGTTGTGTATCATTTTTCTAATGAGGGTGAAAAAATGCATGTAGACTGTCTACTTCATGAACAGATTTATGCACTGTGTCATATCAGTCAGCTCTTACTGTGATGTTTCTAAAGTGAAAGGGCGCCAGTAATTTTGATAAAACTCATCTGTTCATGCACAGGTTGAAATTAATTCTTGCCTGTGTTATAATATATGTTAATTCTAAATACATCTCTGTTGGTCCCTTTTGTCAAGTATAATTATAATTTAACCCATATATCATCCTTAACAAACTGTAAATTTTGAAGGCATAAAGATAGCTTTTTTTATAGAGAAGCTCTGTATTTAACAACAACCTGTATTACCTTAACCTTTGTTTTCTTTAAAAAAAGTAGGATAAAATTATATTTTGAGAATTTTCTGAGCCCAGAGTTATACATGCTCTATATACAGATTAATGAAAGCATGTAAGTAAAGTAATGTGTTTGCTGTCCATTTAGATATATATTGCAATAAAGCCCAAGAGTAGAACATGAAATCATTTATATTAAGGTAAAAACAAACTTTAAACCTTTAAATTAATTAACAACCTAAATTCCTGCACATAGCCTTAACACATGAGGCCTGACCACACTGTAAAACATCTAAAATGTTGTTTTGGTCATTCTAAAATGCCGTAACCATTTCAGTATTAGTGTTATTATATTAATAATTACCTCCAGCATTGTCATAAGCACCTGTGCTCTGCGTCTCACGCGTTCCAATGCCACTATGCGTTCATTGCGTGTCGGTATTGTCTTCTGAGGCGCAGGTCATTTATTAAATAAGGAAAAACGTTACGGTTACTAAAGTAACCCTTCGTTCCTCGAGGGGGGGAACAGAAATGCTATGTGGAAACTTCCACTATGGGGAAATCTATGGAAAACGAAAAGGGTTTCTCTGAAAGCGAAAAGGATGTCGAGCATGGCACTGGCTGCGTCTTTATAGCATGACTGATTGTCATTGACGCCAGCTGTGCACGCTGACGCCGCCAACTCATTGGCATTTCATTGGGCCATTTTTAAACTCTTTCAGATGATTGGTTTCTGACGAAATCCCCACAGTGGAAGTTTCCACATAGCATTGGAATTCCCCATCTGAAGGGGAACTCACGCAGCTTATCCTACTGCAACAAATTGTGTTTTTACTGTTGATATTTGGTGCCAGTTAATCAGAAAGTGACATTTTTGTTCTCTTTGTCTGGTTGGATGGGAATGGTGCTTTATTCGCACTTAACGACAATCCACTTCTTTTCTTCGATGAGTTAAAAATAACACAAATCCACCGCAAAAATGTAAGTCTCCGGTCTGCCATTGTTTCTGTTTCTGATCGTATGTAGTGATGATGGGCAATTCACGAATTAATTGTTTGTTTGTAACCAAATCCTCTAAGTGAACGGGTCAAACCAGTTCATTAAATTGAAGTGAGTTGTCGTGAAATGGTTTGCGTCTTCAGTAAGTACTTGTTATTTACTTTTTAACATACCGGATACTCACTCTCACTTGAAATAAACCAATATCCTGAGTTATTCAGTTACTAGAACAGTACACTGACTCATCTGCTATGAAAAAAGAGATCTGATGATGACGATAAGTGCGAGCCGACTGTCTGTTCCCTCACAGCACGCTCTCTCATTGAGTGTGTGCTTCAACCTAACTAAGGTCATTTTCATTTGCAATATATTTTTTACAAGCCAATTAAGCAAGGTAAAAATTAACTCACGTTACATTAAACAAACAAACAAACTCAATATTATTTATTTTTAAAAGTAATGCGTTACTTCACTCGTTACTTTAATAAAGTAATATTATTATGTAAGGCACATTATAACACGTCAACACGTCATATACATGTCATAACGTGTTGCCCCAACACTGGTGGCCATTGCAACTTAAACGTATCTGGTTTGTTCACTTCCATTCATTTTTAACTATGAAAAGGCATACAGATGTGGCTACTGAGAATGCACATTTTTTCACGCGCAGTGCTGCAATTTCTCATGCGCAGTCACACGTAGTACTGCAGCAGCAAATGCCGCCTTTTCACTGTGCTTTATGCAGTACCAACCTGGTGGCACAAGGAACAACCGCTTGACTTTCAGTTGTCGATAGTTTTTGTCACATTTAAAAGCTGTGTTTGTGCATCAAACATGCGCGTTTAGATGCATGTATTTGTGGGTGAGAAATTTTTGGAGATAATGAGTACATATTTGTATTCACATGTAAATACATCAGAAAGACATAAAACTTTACATACATACAACATACAAACATACAAAATAATTGTCCACTTTTGTAGGCTCAACACAATTTCATATATCTTGATAAAATAGCCTAAGCTATACTGAAATCATTTAAAAATGATACAATTAAGATACAACTATCAGATATACCAACACAATCTCACGGCAATTCGTAACTTTTTGATTTAGTGGCTAATTCTTATGAATTCGTACGATCTAATTCTTATATTTTCGTATGATTTGCTCATCCCCCAATGACGGTTGGGTTTAGGGGTGGGGTTAGGTGCCACGCCTCCTTTTTAAAATCGTATAATTTCGTACGAATGAACTCGTACGAATTCGTACGAATTAGCCACTAAACTGTCAAAATGTAAAATACTTACGTTTTCTTGTGAGATCAGGCTGGATATACTGTAATAAAACATTAAATAAACCAATATAAATCAAAAGCTATAACGATTTGGGTATGTACAGTATCATATAAATAAATTAAACCGTTTTAAGCCATTTTAAACTTGAATAATTTTACAAAGGCCTGTCTAAAAAAAGATTTTAGATATTTTCTAAAAACATAAAACAATAGAGTATATTATAATTTTATTATTTTATAATATTATTTATAAAATATTTAGATACGATGATATTAATCAAAGGTATCTTCTTACCATAATATTTTAATTTAAATGTATTATCATAAACACACCAGTTTGTAGTGCAAGGGATTTGACCATTTGCTAAAACACATTTGCAGAAAAGAGCTTAATTTCACAGTGCAGTAAAAGGCGGATGTTTTGTGCTGAACTCATACATGAGGGAGCACATTGGAATTCGTATGGCAGAACAAAAGTTCCATCATGCTCCATCTGAGGAGCATCCAGTGTTTGCTCTGCCGGTCCCGCTGAAGTCCTCCCCAATTACTTCCATCATATTTAGCTATAAATTAGCACCACATTTTGCTTTCTCTCTCTTTCATCTCAGGTGGTCTTGACTCACAACTCTGCGATCGGTTCATTGTGGCATGATATTAGGTGATTAAGAATCAGCGTCTCAAAGATTCCGCCAAATGAAACGAATTTTATCAGCCCTCACCTGAGGAGAATATTGAAGAGTCTGCACGGCATTGATATTCAAAACAATTTTACAATCTGGAGGATCTATAATAAACAAGGAAACAAATACACCACTAAACAAAGCAGACAGAAATAACAGAGGGACCTCAGGAAAGCAGGGACCCCTGGTGACACAAACTAATCTACTAACCAGAAGTGCTGCGAGCTCCAGTGATTATGCCACACACATGCACACACACACGCACGCACTCAGGCTGGGTTTTTAAAGGGAGCTCACAAATCCTTCTGCGATTGATATAACAAATTCATTTTTATGACTCTGGTCAGTGCTTAGCCTGACCTTGTGGATCATAACAAATGTGATACATCATAAATTAAAAGCCTGCTAAGTTATATTTAGATTTTTAAGGTGCATTTTCTGTGGCACTAAACCAATAGCAGCAAGCCCTCTGCACTAACTCAAAATGACAAACGAACTACCCTGACTGCAAATACTCGATATAACAAAATGTCACTGCCCTGCGACTGGCCATAAATGTTGAATGTGGTTCAATACCATGAAAACATGTCCAGCTCACACCAAGATTTCAATTCATTCATTCATTCATTTTCCTTTGACTTTACTGTAGTTCCTTATTCATCAGGGGTCGCCACAGTGGAATGAACCACCAACTATTCCAACATATGTTTTTAGACAGCGGATGCCCTTCCAGCTGCAACCCAGTGCTTAGAAACACCCATACACTCTCACATTCAGACACACACACTCATCCACTATGGCCAATGTATTCATTCAGTCATTCATTCATTTCCTTTGGCTTAGTCCCTTTATTCATCAGGGGGCGCCGCAGCAGAATGAACCGGCAACTTATCCAGCATATGTCTTGATTTGCTCGTAGATGTCTTCTGCATAGTCCTCTATCTGATGTGTGACAGATTAAAAAAAAATAAATACGATTAATTCACGACATTTAATTGAAGCATTGTATTTCAATTAGCTTTTTTTGTAGCTCAGCAATAAAAAAAACAAAAAAGGTTACGTCAGATTAGAAATTACAATCTCTGTGTTAAAGCCATTCGCACCAACACTCTTCATAATTCTCACTCTCCTCCCAAATGGCATGGTGGACCAAATCAAAGGTTACAATGGCCCTACTTAAGGCATCTCTTGTTTATACGGCATAAAAATGATTGAGTGTCTATGGGAAATCCTCATAAAGATAGCTGTACATGTTTGACGATTCATTTTTTTGTATGAATTTTAAGATTAACATTGATTATATATAGTAGTTAAAATTACGTGACATATTTTAGACACAATATTGTCAATGTTGACTGTTCTATGAATTTAGTTTCAAATAAAATTATACAGCGAACAAAATGGCAGTTTTAATTTGGTGATGTAGCATTTCTGAACGAATCAGTTGAGTCAATGATTCAATTATTCAAATCCTTCTTGAACGAATCAGCTGAACAAATTGCTCACTCTGAGAAAGTAATCTCATAGCATTATTAATGCAGCTGTAATTTTGAAATGTAAATGCTACATTTGGGGCAGCATGGTGACGCAGTGGGTAGCGTTGTCACCTCACAGCAAAGTGCTGGTTCGAGCCCCGGATGGGTCAGCTGGCATTTCTGTGTGGAGTTTGCACGTTCTCCCCTTGTTTGCTTGGGGTTCCTCCGGGTGCTCCGGTTGCCCCCACAAGTCCAAAGAGAAGCGCTATAAGTGATTTGTGTAAGCTAAATTGTCTGTAGTGTATGTCCTGGTCCTTCAGGTTGGGGGTTGAGCATTGGGCTAACGACCCACTTTGTAAAAATTAGAAGCTACAAAATACGAACATGATGCGGCTAAATATCAACTTCGATATAAACTGCCCTGGGAGTAAATAAGTAAGTAAATGCTACATTTGAACTTCATTAAACTGATAGTGTAAACACATCATAATGCCATTTTAGCTGCTTCCTTTTCCTCAGCAGTGGAAAGATAGATGTTGTTGACTTGTTTTTTCATTTGACTGATAACAACCCTAAATTGTGTTATTATTTTAAATGAGATTATTAATAAAGTGTAAACAATTTTATACGAAACTTGACACTTGAAATAATGTCAATGAAATAAGATTTATCCCTTAGGCAAAGAAATAAAAAAGTTAATTTAAGCATGCAGAGTCATCTTTAATCATGAAAATTGCAACATTTAGAAAACAGCAAAAAGCACCAGCCAGAGATGAGATAAATACATAAATAAAACAATGTGTGTATAACATACCTGCCAACATTCAGATTATATAATCCGGGAGATTTTATCCGGGGGTGCGCTTGAAGTGAAGAGCGGGAAGTATCTGGTTAGTACAAACTGAAGGGCGGGTATGAAGATAATTGCGCGTTGGTCTGAAATACGGGACACTCCTGGGAAAAACAGGAGTGTTGGCAGGTATGGTGTATAAAACAAAAATAACATTTCAGCAAAATAAATAAACATTTCATTTTCCTTTGGCTTAGTCCCTTTATTCACTATGGGTCACCACAGCGGAATGAAACACCAACTAATCCAGCATATATTTTACAAAGCGGAGGGAAACACCAATACACTCTCACATGCACACTCCACACTACACTACGGCCAATTTAGTTTATTCAGATGGGATTTGAATCAGCAACCTTCTTGCTGTGAGGCAATAGTGCTAACCACTGAGCCACCGTGTCACTAATAAATTAATAATAGAATACAACCAGGAGCTACAGTATGCTTCTAGCTACAGCTCTAGAGGTGTAGGTGTAAGTGTATGCAGTTTGCGAATGTTCGTTGTAACGATGGACCTGGAAAACACCAAATCAATAAACTATGTTTCAAGAGTTCACACTTAGCTGATGATTAATTATAAAGCTTGTTTGGCATGCTGTCCCAGGAGAGAGCCCTGAGCTCATAAGATCCTCGAGCCCAGGGCTCCCTCCCATTTGCAAGGCGAGAGGGGAGTTTGAGCACAGGCAGATCTCGAGAACTCCCCTGCTGTAGTAGCTAATGAACAGATAGTGATTTAGATTTTAGTGATAGAGATAACTACTTACTAGGAGCATGTCTATGGTGCCGATTTGGATTAGTCAATTACCTTAAGTTTCATGTTTTTTGGGCTTTGGGAGGAAACCGGCGAACCCCACATGAGCACAGGGAGAACATGTAAACTCCGCACAGAAACATCGGCTGGCTTGGTAAGGACTAGAACCAGTGATGTTCTTGCTGTGAGGCAACGGTGCTAACCACTGGGCCACCATGCCACCCATCTAGGCAAGGAGGAGGAGTAGGGGTGGAAGTGGGGATTCTTCAAAATGAAGATGGCTGTTATATATAACTTAGGGTGTTTATAGTGGCTTAGGAATCGTCTGAATGGTGAATCATAAATTGGAGATTGCGGGACCAGACGCAAGCAATCATAAGCACTTGATCCTCTCAAAATTAGTTTATAAATAAACTTCACTTGTAACAACGGAACTTGCAACCTTAGTTAGCCAACGATGGTATTCTGAAATGCACCCCAGATCAGACTTATATCTGACTTTAGATCAGATCAGTACAGCAAAAGCTCAAAAGTATATGACACAAAACCAAAAGAAACAAAAATCACTCAGCAGAATTGTTAGTCTTCTCTGATCTTCTTGTGCGAGAGAGCATGAGGATAGTGAATCTATCACACAGAAGCCCACTCTCTGAGGAGCTATACAGGAAGAGAGAAAAGCGAACGAGAGAGAGAGAGGTGGAATCATTCGACTTTGTTCTTATATTAATTAAATCTAGCCAAAGTAGCTCTGACGATGGGAGAGTGTCAAGACACAAGCCCCCAAGAGGCTTCTCTCCCTCTTTGACAGGAGGCGCATAATCCACCCCTGAACATTCAAAAAGTCTTTCTGCACCTTGGCCCTCATTATGGTCTTCTTCTTTTAACTTTCATCCCTTCCTTCCTCTTATCTGCTAGGGTTGAATAGCTTTGGAACTTCAGAAGAGAGCAGGACTTCCACTCGTGGGCAATCCCTCTTGTTTTGCCCCCTTTTTAATGTACGTCTCATGTCGTCCCCATCTGTTTTTTTCTCCCTCCCGCTCATCACATTTGAAATAGATTAGATCTTCAAACAGAACTCAATCAAGCATCAAATCAAGCCAGTCTGTTCCCGTATGATCAACTCTCTCTTCCTGCGTCTTACCCCAATGGCCGCGATGCTCTCTGAATGTGAAATTGACTTCTCTTCTCTCCTTTACATGTGCGCTCGCCTCTTTAAGAAGTTAAATCCATTTTTTTTTTCAATTCAGAACACAGAGGCCAGTAAAATAATTGGCCCATATTTATCCGTATTTAAACAGTCAGACAGGCTGTGATGAAATTGGTGGTAATTAATCCAGAGTTCATTAATTGCGTTTGCCAGAGCCGTGACTCAATATGGTTTTATACTGAGAGAAATGGTGTGGGTAGAAGATGTAGTTATTAACTCGATATCCCTGCATGCTTAAAATCGCTAATAGTGTTTTTTCTCTCAGCCCAAACACAACTTAGCAAAAGATGACATCTTCAACAACATTACAATTTCCTGAAAAATCTAGGGAACTAAATTGATGCATCGTTTGACTGAGAGTGAAATTGTAGAATGTGCTGCAGTAAAGTAAGTGAAAGCATTTGTTATAAAATTGTTACAGATTAAATAAACGTTCAATAAAATAAAAGCATTTATTCTGCAGCAGAGGCAGAATTAATTTCTACAAAATAAAAATTAAATGGATATTTTACTTGAATTATTTATTCTGTCATAATTTACGCACCCTTAATTTTTATTACAAACTTACCTTACAAAAACACTGCAGTTAAAAAAAAAAGAAAACTGCAGTTTTAGTTAACTTCTAAAAGGTGCAGTTTTTTGGACATGAAAAAAAAAAACTGCATTATTTTAGTATATTGTAGTATTACTACAATACAACTGAAGTACTACAATACAACCAACTGCAGTACATCTACACTCAGAAATAAAGGTACGCGAGCTGTCACTGGGGTGGTACCTTTTTAAAAGGTACAAATTTGTACTTAAAAGGTCCATATTAATATATCAAGGGTACATATTAGTACCCAAAAAGTACAAAAGTGTACCTCTTAAATTTTTTAGGTACCAATATGGACCCTTTGAGTACAAATGTCTACCTTTTAAAAAGGTACCACCCCAGTGACAATTTGCATACCTTTATTTCTGAGAGTGTACTGCAATACAACTGAAGTACTACTACTGTACAGTACAACTGTCATGATTACCAGCGATCCAGCCTGTGCAGATTGCTGGTAATTATACAGTACTGCATAGAACTACAAATCCGCCATTTCATGGACTACAAGATCCAGTCATGCACCACACACACTCACAGCAGTTTCTAATCTTGACTGATTGCATACACACAGCCGGAGGATTGTCAAGGACTGATTACATAGACTATTTAAGCAGCACAGACACACACACTGTTGCTGAGTCTTGCTGAACTGTATAGTGAACATTACGACGTGTTTTTTCTTGCTTTGTTCTGCCGTGGTTTTAGACTCGTTTTGTTTGTTTATGGTGCCTGCATTTTTGACTTCTGCCTTTTTATCGACCACGACTCTGGATTGCCCGTATACATCTGTTTGCTGCTGTGTTGACTGTTGCTTGCCTGACCATTTCTGCTAATAAAACCTGCGTTTGGATCCTCACCCTTGTTGTCAGCGTCACTTCATATTACTACAACTGCAGTACAACTACTGCAATAGTACTGAAATTATACTACTACTATAATGCAGTACAACTACTGCACTGGTATTGAAGTACCACAACTATTATAATGCAGTACTGCTAAAACAACATATTGTATTGCACTTTTCACTCAGAAACTCACTACAGAAATACATCTACAATACTGCAATACATAAAACTAAAGTGCACTTTTAATACTTATGTACTTAAGTGCAATAAATTACACAACATATCATTATATTGTTCCTCTCAGTTTATTTACAGTAATGTTACTTCAGTTGTGCTGCAGATTTTACTGCTGTTGAATTGTGTTTACACCTCATTATACTGCAATTATGCAGTTGCATTGAATTTTGCTACAGTTATCCCTGTATATAGGCAACTGCTGTTGTACTGTTCAGTTAACTGCAGTTATTTTTTATAATCCGTTTTTGCAAATAAACTCTTAAAATTCTAATTAGAAAATTACTTGAATCCAAAAAACATCCCTGAAAAAAGAAGTCAATAAATTCTTTCGAAGATGTTGAAGAACAAACCCCTTGAAACACAAGTGCAGTACAGTTTATACCACACCATTAATAAATTAGGCTACAACAGCACATGTGCAGTAAAGACAGAGTTTACTTGTTTTCCTCCAGTTTACTGCAACATACTGCTGTTGAACTTTACTGTACTGTGTTGAACTGGGTCTATACTTCATTGTATTGCAATTTTCTAATTGTACCTAATTTCACAGCAGTTATACTTCTATACTGCTGTTGTACTGCAGTTTTACCTCAGTTTACTGCAGTTATATTTTGTAAGGGTTGTTCCAAAACTTCCTGAGAATGAAAATGAAACGTTTCTGCTGAGGTTGAGGTGCTGAGGTTGTTTGAGGGCGTTCGGCAGTTCAGGCGGCTGTCGTCATGATTTGTGTTTGAATGCTGAAGGCGGGGACTCATTAGTGGGAGAATGAAGAGCTCAGATGGACAATTATGCATTGCGTTCTTTCCAAATGGATTACTAAAGCAAAGAATGTAAAAGTGCGCATTTCAGGCTTTATGCAGGTATAATTCTCATCTATGTGAGGCAAATGTAATAGTTATGTTGTCAGAAGACACAGAAAGAGAAATCACTCCCTGTCTGTTTAACTAATTTTACAAAAACATATTGTTTTGCTGTAATTATGAATGTATACAAATAAAAATAGACGCTTAACAGTTTTGGAATCTGTGTTTATCTTATCAATATTATCAAATATGAATTAGTATTTCACACTCCTTTTATGGATTATTGTATGTGCTAAACCCAGAGGGTTAAGATTGTTTCTTCCATTGAGCACAAATATATTTTAAGAATGTTAAAGCTTAACGTGCTGCAGTTTAAGGAAACCCATGCAATCACAAAAAAAGCTAATTAAGAAAACATCTTCATTCATTTGATAGCATACGTGCTGCAAATCCACACAATGCATACACATAAAAAACTGTGGAGCATTTTCTCACAACACAAACAAATTTATAAAACACGCTGTATCTTCTCACAACGCAAACAATTTACGAAAACGCAGGTTTCCAAAATCAGTCAGGTGACCAAAATTCAATGTCTAGCTAGCATCTATAACGTTATTTTGACAACCAATAACAGTGTTGATATTTAATTGATTTTAGGTTGTGTTGGAAAGTAAAGTCATAGTGATAATGTCCACACAACGCCAAGCTGTAACTGTTAGGAAGCGGACAGGAGACAGAGGTAAGGAAACGTTAGGGTGTTTATTGAATGACAACAAGGAGCACATGAAGGATAGCCAGGAGGATCAGGAATGATGTTGGGGTCTTCTCCTCCGTGGCTGGGTAACAGGAATACACGAGGATGGACAGCACACACCAGATACAGCTGACAGAGGATGACACAGACTTGGAAGGACTGGAAGACAGGACGATACGGGAGGACCAGGAAGACTAGGGAGGAATACAAAGAGAACAGGTAAGTAAATCGTTTGTTTAGCTGAGGATGACTACGCTGAGTGGTCGCTCAGTTGTCCGCTTTCGTCGAGACGAGCCCGGACAATGAGCGACTGGAGTGCTGTGCTTTTATCTGGTGCTCGTGAATGTGATGCAGCTGTGTGCTCATTAGAAGTCAGGTGATGGTGATCTTCGTGAGTGGGGATCGTGAGAGCCTGACCAATCCGTGACAGTACCCCCCTCCCCAGGGCCCGCTCCTGAGGGCCGACACCTCCGACGCCGTGGTGGTCTCCCTCTGCCTCTAGGCGCTGGGAACTCAGGGTGGCTCTCATGAAACTCCACCATGAGACTAGGATCGAGAATATCAGCTCTGGGAACCCATGTCCTTTCTTCGGGGCCGTACCCTTCCCAGTCCACCAGGTACTCCAACTGGCCACCACGACGTCGGGAACGCAAGATCTCCTTCACTGCGTAGACGGCTCCTTCTTCTAGGAGCAGTGGAGGAGGGGGTTCCTCTTCGTGGTCAGGCTCTGTGGAGGGAAGAACAGGATCGTGATAGGGTTTCAGGAGTGATACGTGGAATGTAGGGTGAATACGGTAGTGAGAGGGTAATTGTAGTTTGTAGGTGACGGGGTTAACCTGTTCCACGATGGTGAAGGGACCAACAAATCGGGGACTTAACTTGCGAGAGGGCAGTCGCATGCGTATGTCCCGGGTGGATAGCCACACCTTTTGTCCGGGTGTGTATCTGGGTTCTTCAGACCTTCTCCTATCGGCGGTTACCTTGCTTCGACGGACTGCCCTCTGCAGATGTTGATGAGCCTCGTCCCAGACTCTCTCGCTCTCCCGGAACCAGTGATCCACTGCGGGGACATCAGATGGTTCGCCATCCCAGGGAAAGAGCGGTGGTTGGAAGCCCAGGACGCACTGGAATGGCGTGAGTCCGGTGGAGGGTTGCCGCAGTGAATTTTGGGCATATTCTGCCCAGCCCAAATACTGGCTCCAGGAGTTCTGGTGACCACTGCAGAAGGTCCTCAGGAACCGTCCCACCTCCTGAATCTTCCTCTGTCTGCCCGTTGGTTTGGGGATGATATCCAGAAGAGAGGCTGACGGCCACACCTAGGAGCTTGAAGAAGGCTTTCCATAGACGTGAGATGAACTGTGGACCTCTGTCCGACACAATATCTTCTGGAATACCAAATGACCTGAAGACTTGATTAAAGATATTGTCGGCAGTTTCAAAGGCTGTGGGAAGACCTTTCAGAGGGATTAGTTTGACAAACTTTGAGAATCTATCTACTATGACTAGAATACAGGTATTACCTTCTGACGAAGGGAGGTCAGTGATAAAGTCCACTCCTAGGTGTGACCAGGGACGGTTCGGAATCGGCAAGGGATGGAGCTTTCCAGCGGGTAGATGACGTGGGCTCTTGGATTGGGCACAGTCCTTACAGCCCTGAACATATTGCCTCACATCCCTTGCCATGTTTGGCCACCAGAATCGTTGGGATACTAGCGAGAGAGTATTGTTGATCCCTGGATGTCCAGTGCCTAGCGAGGTATGTAAGGAGTGGATCAGATCTACCCGGTGTTCAGGTGGTATGAACTGCCGATGAGGAGGGCATCCCGGCGGAGCAGGAGCTTCCGGAGTGGCAACGACTGGAGGAGCGTTCCAGGTGATCGGACAAATGGAGATGTGTTCGGGAAGAATCTTCGTTGGGAGTTCTTCATGATCGTGATGCTCGTGTAAACGAGAGAGAGCGTCTGCTCTTAGATTCTTGGGTCCTGGACGATAGGAAATGGAGAAATCAAAACGTGAGAAGAAAAGTGACCATCTGGCTTGACGTGGACATAGTCTCTTGGCCTCTTTGATGTACTGGAGGTTTTTGTGATCTGTGATCACCTGGAACGGATGTTTGGCTCCCTCCAACCAGTGACGCCACTCCTCCAAGGCTAGCTTGATTGCTAGAAGCTCCCTGTCTCCTATGCTGTAATTCTGCTCCGCCGGGCTCAACTTCCGAGAGAAATAGGCACAGGGATGCAGTCGGGGCGGTGTATCATGATGTTGAGATAATACTGCCCCGACGCCGGTGGTGGATGCGTCCACTTCCACCACGAAAGGAAGATTTGGGTCAGGATGAGTCAGGAGTGGGGCCCTTGTGAACTCCTTCTTAAGAAGGCGGAAGGCTGCGGCTGCTTCTTTGGTCCACTCCAGTCCTTTGGGTTTACCCTTGAGGAGATTAGTGAGAGGTGATGTAATCCTGCTGTAGTCCTTGATAAATCGTCTATAAAAGTTAGCAAACCCAAGAAACCTCTGGAGCTCCTTAATGGAAGTGGGTTCTGACCAGGATAGAACAGCCTCAATTTTCTTCCCATCCATACGTATACCGGTTTGGTCAATGATGTATCCCAGGAAATGAATCGACTTCTGGTGGAATGAGCATTTCTCCGCTTTGAGGTAGAGGTGATGTTCTCTCAATGTGTGTAGGACCTCCGCAACGTGTTGGCGATGTTCGGCCTCACTCCGGGAGTAAATGAGGATGTCATCTATGTACACTATTACACAGTGGTGAAGAAACTCCCGGAGGACTTCATGAATGAAGTTTTGGAATACGGAGGGGGCGTTGACCAGACCGTAAGGCATGACCTCATATTCATAGTGGCCAGTAGGGGTCACGAATGCTGTCTTCCATTGGTCCCCCTCACGTATTCTTATCAGATTATACGCGCTGCGGAGGTCCAATTTAGTGAAGACTTTAGCTTCTCGGAGCTGTTCCAAAGCGGCTGGTACCAGAGGAAGGGGATATCGGTATTTTACTGTACCGTTATTTAGGACCCTGTAGTCGATGCATGGACGCAGCCCTCCGTCCTTCTTGGCCACAAAGAAGAAGCTTGAGGCGGCTGGTGATTTTGAGTGACGTATGTACCCCTGACTCAGAGCCTCCCTTATGTAATCTTCCATTGCCTGATTCTCTGGAAGCGAGAGCGGGTAGATCCTACCTCTTGGCAACTGGGCATCTGGAACTAGGTCGATCGCGCAGTCCCATGGCCGATGCGGCGGTAGCTGGGAAGCTCTCTTGGGGCAGAAGACATCATGAAAGGAGCTGTACTCCTTAGGAATGTGGATAGACTGCTTCTCAGGAGGGCTCTCGACCGATGTTGCAAACAAAGAAATGGGGTTCCGACCTTGAAGAGGGAGATTTGGAAAACAGGCAGGTGTACATCCAGATCCCCATTTCTTTATCTCTCCTGTGCCCCAAGAGATGATGGGATCGTGCTTCACCAGCCACGGGCGCCCTAGAATGATGTCCATATTTGCACCCTCCAGAACCAGAAATTGAATCCTCTCTTGATGTAACACCCCCACTTGAAGAAGGATGTCTTCGCATTGTCGATGGATACGGGTCGAAGATCGAGTGCACTGGGTTATCGGTTGTATCTGGTATATATGCGAGGACGCCTCAGTACGGAGGTGGAGTTGACGACAGAGGGATTGGGAGATGAAGTTCCCTGCTGACCCGGAGTCGATGAGGGCTGTGACAAGGAGAGAAATAGAGGCAGTAGTTATTTGTACGGTGGTAGTAAGTGGTTTACATTGTTCAATATTCGTACTGAATACACTCACTGAAGTCCGAATGGGACGAAGGGGACACTCCATACGGGTGTGTCCACTGACACCGCAGTATAGACACAGACCCCGGGTCAGCCTCCTCTGTCGTTCCGCTGATGTCAGTCTTCCAGACTCTATTATCATGGGTTCTGGTTCTGGAGAGGCTGTTGACTCAGGCGATTGGAGGAGTGCAGACGAGGGGGTGATGGTGTCCTGTTGATAGGAACGAAGACGATCGGAACATCGGAGAGAATGTTGGATGAATCTCTCCAGACCCATTGTATCATCTAATGTGGCCAGTTGGATTCGGAGAGTGGGTTCCAAGCCGAGCCGGTACGTGGTCAACAACGATCTCTCATTCCATCCACTTGCAGCTGCTAGAGTGCGAAACCGGAGAGCATATTCCTGTGTAGATAGAGTACCTTGCTTTAGATGATACAGCTGCTCTCCAGCGGCTACTTCCCCATCAGAACGTCCAAACACCTCTTTGAAATACTCCGTGAAGGTAGTGATGGAATTCATGACCGGCCCGGCTTGGTTCCAGATCGTCTCAGCCCATTTAAGTGCAGGTCCAGAGAGTAGAGATACGATGTAGGCGATCTTTGACTTATCTGTGGGATATAGAGAAGGTTGCATTTCGAATATGAGGGAACATTGTAACAGAAAACCGTTGCACTCCCCCGCTCCGCCTGAGTAGGGCGCTGGTCGGGCCATGGGACTGGAAGGAAGGGCCGAAGAAGAAACTGTGGAGGCGGAAGTGCTCGGTGCTGGTGGTGCGTTGGAAAGTGGAGCTGGTGGCTGTAGAATCCGCTTCAACTGGTCCACCAGCTCTTGAAAGTGATCGGGGGTGCTCATGTTGTCGTCGTTATGGGTCCGGGCTTCTGTTAGGAAGCGGACAGGAGACAGAGGTAAGGAAACGTTAGGGTGTTTATTGAATGACAACAAGGAGCACATGAAGGATAGCCAGGAGGATCAGGAATGATGTTGGGGTCTTCTCCTCCGTGGCTGGGTAACAGGAATACACGAGGATGGACAGCACACACCAGATACAGCTGACAGAGGATGACACAGACTTGGAAGGACTGGAAGACAGGACGATACGGGAGGACCAGGAAGACTAGGGAGGAATACAAAGAGAACAGGTAAGTAAATCGTTTGTTTAGCTGAGGATGACTACGCTGAGTGGTCGCTCAGTTGTCCGCTTTCGTCGAGACGAGCCCGGACAATGAGCGACTGGAGTGCTGTGCTTTTATCTGGTGCTCGTGAATGTGATGCAGCTGTGTGCTCATTAGAAGTCAGGTGATGGTGATCTTCGTGAGTGGGGATCGTGAGAGCCTGACCAATCCGTGACAGTAACATCATTAGACATTGATATTAGGTTGGACATTGTACATTGATGTCGGCCTGATGTTGGGTTTGGACATCAACCTGATTTTCATATCCAAATAAAATGCATTGTTGCTATGAAGTTGGGGTACAACGTCAATCTGACGTCACATTGACGTCTTGTGTTTGTTTATCTTAACATCCTGATTCTCTTGTTTTGTATTTTATTAGCCTAAATAACCATAACCTAAATAGCCATGTCTGTCACATTTTACTGTCCCCTTGAAACATTTCCGCTGTGTTCCTTGCTATATAAAAGTGTTGTGAGAAAATGCAGCGCATTTTTGTAAATTGTTTGCATTGTAAGAAAATGCAGTGTGATTTAATAATTTGTTTGCACTGAGTGAAAATTCGTCGCTGAGTGGCACATCTGGTGTGCGACCCCCTTGAGTCAATGGCTAATGATTTCCAACATTCTTCAAAATATCTTATTTTTGTGTTTAACAGAAAAAAGAAACTTATAAACGGTTAGTACAAATTGAGGGTGTTCTCACTTGGCAGATTTGGTTCAATTAAAGTTTTGTGCAATTGCTGTGTAGTTGTGCTACATTTAAATAAATGTCAACGCTGGTGTGGTTCAACTCAAACATAATCACAGCACAGACCAAAGACATCTATACAAACAAAAAACAGGACATGATGCCAAAAGATGCAACCAAAGGACCGTATGCTAAAGCATGGTCTTCTCTTTTAGTCAGTTCAGTACAAGTATCTGAAACTCTTTTATTTGTTTGTGAAGGAGGAATTCCTCATGCTGTTTCGATTCCTCACACGTTTATGAACTCTCACTATCACATCTGCATATACAGTGTGTTCAAGCTAATGCTAGTTCTGAACACTAAATAAACCAGGAATAAGTGTATAATTATTATTTTTTTTGATCCAAAGCAAATGAAATAGAAAAGAAGGGTGAATTTTTCATATAGTTCCTTCTAGAAAATACGTGTAACAATAACATAAGAGCACTACATGATTTGTTAGCTAAAACATTTTAATGTTTGCATTTCATGACCAGCTTCATATTGAAAACTTATTAACATATTGAACACTTGGCCACTGTATGTCACGTTTCTTTAGCAAACATGTTTTTGTCGAGTCTAACACAGGTTCTGCACATCTTCTTCATGTTGTCCAAACACAATTCGATTAAGTTTAATTAATTGTTTTTACAAATTTAAGTGGATTAAACATAACACAATTAGGTTGTCCCAAAGAAATCTCAAGAATTATGTTGTTTCAGCTCATTTTAAATAAGTAGTTTCAACAAGCAGCAAAAATATTTTCAGACAAGGTAGGTTACAGCATTACCCTTGTACTGCCACTCACTAGACATTTCACTTTGAAATGGGCCAAAGGCACACTTTTCCAATTATCTTGGGTTGAAAAATTGTGCATGCTATTTGTGTTTTATGCTAATATCTTGTTTTTAGCGTAGCAACATGCTACTCTGTTGAAATATTTTTTTTTTGTCAAGTTCTGTGTGCTTCTTGTAAACACCAGGATATATGAAATTATTTTAAAGCAGTGTCTTATGACTTATTACTGTGTTTTGAAGGATACTTGATGAAAACCGACAGCAAGGGAGATCTTTATACTTTTAAACAGGGCATATTAATTTTGATATTGCAAAATTGTACCATATTTAATATACTGTATTCATTCCTTATCGTATTGATGAACATACTGGTTCATGGTGCAAACATTCATACAGTTCACTTTCATACAGTTTTTATTACTGTACTTAAGTCATTATTTACCTGAATATTGACAAATTCACAGATTAATTTCACAATTAATAGAATATAATAGAATAAATAAGAATATAATAAAATAGAATAGAATAGATAAGACAGAATCGAATATAATAGAATAGAGTAGAATAGAGTGGATAAAATAGAAACAATAGAACAGAAAAACATAGAATAGAATGTATAAGATTAGAATAGAAAAAATAGAATAGATAAGAATAGAATAAAAAAATTGAATGGTAAGAATAGAATAGAAAAAATAGAATAGGACAGATAAGATTAGAAAATAGAATAGAATAGAATAGAATAGAGTGGAATAGAATAGAATAGATTCGAATAGATACAAATAAAACAGAATAGATACAAATAGAATAGAAAAAATGGAATAGAATAGATGAGACAAAACAGAATAGATAAGAATAGAAAAGATAAAACAGAATAGAAAAGAATAGAATAGATAAGGATAAAATAGAATGGATAAGAATAGAATAGAATAGAATAGAATAGATTAAAATAGAATATAATAACATAGAATAGTTAAGTATAGAATAGAATGGATTAGAATAAAATAGAAAAGAATCAAATAGAATAGATAAGAATGGAATAAAATAGAATAGAATATGTATGAATAGAATAGAAAAATAGAATAGAATAGGAAAAATAGAATAGATAAGAATAGAATAGAACATAATAAACAAGAATAGAATAGAATAGAATAGAATAGAATAGAATAGAATAGAATAGAATAGAATAGATAAGAAAAGAACAGAATAAACAAGGATAGAATAGAATAAAATAGATAAGAATAGAATAAAATAGAATAGAATATGTATGAATAGAATAGAAAAATAGAATAGAATAGGAAAAATAGAATAGATAAGAATAGAATAGAACATAATAAACAAGAATAGAATAGAATAGAATAGATAAGAACAGAACAGAATAAACAAGGATAGAATAGAATAAAATAGATAAGAATAGAATAAAATAGAATAGAAAAAAATAGAATAGAATAGACAGGAATAGAATAGAATGGAATATAAAACAATAAATTATAATAGATAAGAATTGAATAGAACAGATTAGAATAGAATAGATAAGAATAGAATAAAATAGATTAGATAAGAATAGAATAGAATAGAATAGAAAGAATAGAGTAGAATAGAATAGAATAAAATAGGTATGAATAGAATAGAATAGAATAGAATAGAATAGAATAGAATAGAATAGAATAGAATAGAATAGAATAGAACCATCTGATTTTTATCTGTCACTAAGAAAAAAAGCAATGGCTTCTCTGAGATTTGTAAAGGACCAGAGGAAGAGAGTAACAAATATAGCTGGCAGACCCAAAATCTTCTTTATGTTGCACTTGTAACCCTGCATCACTTAATTTAATGTAGAGAGATGGAACGGAAAATAGAGTAAACAACTTAGAGAAATGGTGAGTGAAACAGAAAAAGAGAGAGACCTGCTGAATCTGAATAGCCATGCAATCGGACCAATGGCTGATGACACTTTAATGAGAGAAATCTGCTTTTAGAAAAGCTTGAACTCTTCCTGCTTACTTTGCTGCACCCAGAACAACCTTCCTTATCCCTCCGAGTGTTCCTGCAAAATGAGGTGGGGAAAGTAACAGATGGTTCCTCCATATTTTGTCACGAATACAGCTAGAGAATGAGACATTTCTGAAAACCCATTTGAGTGTAATATTCAACACCCGAACAATTAAAACCTGAATCGGGCTGCTTCACTGTGCTCGAAACAGAGCACGCAGTCCTGCAGATGTCATGTTGTTTTAGGATCAGCTACAGAAGAATAAATTGATCCCAAACTGAGAGGATAGACTGTTCTTCAAGCTCCAAAACCCTGACATTTTTCTTTCAGCAATGCACAGTTATACCCCATTTACAATGCCACACAACAAAACTAATACTACTTTGATTGTACTCAGCTTAAAGCTGCGGTCACACTGGGCTCTCCTCCCATAGACTTCCATTCATACGTACGCGAATGCGTCAGACCGGAAATGCAGGGTCATGCGTCAAGTTTCGCAGGTTGCTGCAGTGCAAAGTTCAAGCTTGGTGAACTCTGACCTGCGAAATCGCATCACTTGACTGCGTGAGACCAATCGAGGATCCAAACACGACCTCTCTCGACAGAAATTTAAAACATGGAGCAAATCGCACACTTTTATATTGTCTAATTATCTTGTTTAATCCCGCCTCTTTTCGCAGCGCCGTCCGACAGAATTTCGCACACACAAAGCCCAGTGTGACCGCAGCTTAAATTATGAGTAGGGCCAGACAGAATCTGCAGACATTTTTTGCTATTTATGCTGAGAATTTTGTAAAAAATCTGCAGATTTATGCAGAATGATTTTAGGAGTATCATAACTAAAAACTTAATATATGAAACAAAACAAAAAATACATTTTTTACTTTTATTTAATGTTTACAATGCAAATCCAATTAGATCCACTTATTTGGTAAACAAAGCAAGTCTCTCATGTAATATGTCTATTAAAAGACAGAAAATAATACTTTACAAACTGTATTGTAAATAAATCATATGAACATTTTAATATTATTAATAATATTAGTAAAATTAATTTAAAAACTGAATACATTTAAATTTACACACATTAACACAAGTAAATACATAGACACACAGATTTCTGCACATAGATTCTGTGTGGGCCTAAGTATGAGTGAAGCAGCCCAGGCTCACCTGGTCTCAATAGTACCTCTGGGTACATTTCGTTGCATCTTTCAGGTTACAAATCCAGTAGAGGGCGCTGTCTACATTTCATAATCTGAAATACCTTACTTAGGGTACGTTTGTTGTATGTTTCAGGTACATGTCCTTCTTGTGCACAATTACGAGAAGGCAGGGCTTGTACAGATCACCTAGGCCAGTCAACCACTGACCAAAACACTTCCCTAGACCCAACCGATAGTGTTCTCGAAAAGCAAACATAAGAGAAAAGCCACATTTTTTACCTTGATTTTACATTGCTTTTAGTTATTTGGTGAAATCTTACTGAGATCGAACCTTATCGCTCTGTACCACAAGTACAACATTCTACAAGGTGAGCTACTGAGCAAACTGACCTAGTCAAAAAAGTTGTCTATGTGGTGATAGAATAAGTGAGGTGCTAATATTTGATTACAAATTATAGACACCATTAAATCGTTTTGTGGTATTTATTTGGTATTACGCAAAGAACTGCATGAAAACAATCCTGTATTCATCAATAATATGCCCCTGTAAATATCATTAATGTGAAAAGGAACAAAATTTGTTGGCATCATACTGTCCCACAGCGTTCATAATGCAGTCAAACGTATGTTTACAGAAGTATTTTGAGACTCCCAATCATCTTGGATTATTTTTTTTTTCTCCAACATAGTTGCAGTGCTTTTGATATTACACTGAATACATCAATACTGATTCAGTACATCACAATACTATAGTTGGATCACAACTGAAATGCTCCAGCACCATGAGTGAAACCGCAAGATCAATTTCAATCTTTTCCCCTTCTCACTTCACTTTTTTCAGCACTGCACCTCATAGAACCAGCATTACCCAAAATGCTAAATAACAGTATCCAACATTTGGATCAAATACAGCACATTACAAGGCACTACCATCCTTTTGAAAAGTAGCATGAATCGCAAACATACTGTCTATGTAGTAGGCAGCTCACTACCGGATCAGTGGTGTAGTCTGTGATTTACGCATATTGCAGTGTAGACAGCTGTGGTGATTTTAACACAAGCATTGTCTTTTTTAGGGCTACACAAGCTGAATGATGTGTTCAAGTGTTCATAGTCTCCGATTCAGCCGTGTGTTTATTTGAAAGCAGCAGTTTTGGCATTGTGCGATTGGACTGTAGGGGGCAGTGTTGTTTCACAGATGGATATTGAGACGGAGGAGGGAGGAGATGATGGGCTGATGTTACAGGAGGAGAAAAGGGGCTTCATCTTGTCATGACTGTCATGTCTGAGTGGCCCGACTTCACCATCTGACATCACATCCCCCCCTTAACTAGCCTTCTCTCTCTTTCTCTCTATAAACCTTCACTTTCTTTCCTTCTTCTTTTTTTCTTTCTTATTCTTAACTCACACCTCTCTCCCTCTTTGACTTTTGCTTTTGTTTCATTTCTGACTGTCTGGGGAAAGACAGGGAGACAGAGAGGGAGAGAAAGAGATGGAGGACAAATTCACTAAACAATTACATTGCATAGCAAAAACGCACATCTTATCCAATAGTCATATCCAGTCTGTCCTGTCGCTAAATGCGGTAAAAATTGACAATAGGTGATTTGAATGAAGTTATTGTCATTCACTGTTTTAAAAAGGCCATATACTTTTGATCTGTAACCTGAATGTTTCCTTTATACATTGAATAAGCATAAATTGACGCAGAATTCTTTGATGACGCTCAATTATTTTATTACATTAGTATGGCACTTCCCCCCCCCCCCATCAGTAATGCACATTATAGTTTTATGTTACATTTAATGTGAATATTTAATGTTTATTTCATTACTTTAGTTTCATGTGTGTTAGAATGATGGTGTTTAGTAGTTGTATGAGTGACACTGAGCATGTTTTATATTTAGTATATTTTTCTGCTTATGGATAAGCTTTTTGTGAAGAGAATTGGTTTTTTATATGAATTTACCATCACCACATGCTTTTGGTGGTGTTTTTGTCTGTGTAACAAAGGTACAATGTGAAGATTTGAGTACTTCACAACGTTTGATGTATTAACACTATATAAATGATCAAAATATGGTAGTTTTAATGGTAAACCTCCAGCAACCACAGCTTTTTTGAATTTTTTTTGTGTTGTTTTTAGCACAATCCATGTACAGAACCATTTATATGTAAATGAGAGTCATTATTAATTGCATGATTTTAATAAATACACATGGGCGGCACTGTGGCTTAGTGGATAACACTTTCGCCTCACAGTTGTCATTTCTGTGTGGAGTTTGCATGTTCTCCCCATGTTCGCGTGTGTTTCCTCCAGGTGCTCTGGTTTCCCCCACAGTGCAAAAAGGGATGCAGTATAGGTGAATTGGGTAAACAAAAATTGGCTGTAGTATGTGAGTCATTATGGGTCATTTCACTGTAGTGATCCCTGAAAATAATGAAGGAAAATGAATGAATGAGTAATTTTACATACAATAATAATTAAAGATAAAAAAATTTTCAAAATGTTAAAATATTCAAAAATATTTCAATAGTAATATACAGTAAATACAGTCTGCAGAAACACTTTGATTGACGCTCTTCCTTTGTATGTGCCATCAGAGGGGAACACCCCCCCCCCCCTCCTTTAATGACGATCTCTAGCTTAGCTTAGATAGCCCTAGAGTTTTCACCATACCTACTGAAGATAATGTCAGCGTCTAAAAGGCATTATAAATGTGGAGTTTTACTGTGCGTACACACCAAAAGCGGTGAGAGCGTCCAAGGTCTCCCTGGCTGCCCTGGCGACAACGTTGTCTGCCTTCAGCTCCGGCGGCGAAAGCGTCAAAATTCACTACATTGATCTCGTATTTAAAGGGGCCGTTGCAGCATATCAGTTACATTCCTGCACAAAACATGCTTTTGGTAAGCTAAATTGTCAGTATGTGTGTATGTGTGTGAATGAGAGTGTATGGATGTTTCCCAGTGATGGGTTGCAGCTGGAAGGGCATCCGCTGCGTAAAACATATGCTGGATAAGTTGGCGGTTCATTCCGCTGTGGTGACCCCAGATTAATAAAATGAAATTATTGAAATTATTGAATGAATATATAATATAAAATTATATTGATAAATGATTAAAAAAAATTATAACAATTTGATAGCATTTTTCAATACATCTCAAGATTTCAAATGAGGGAAAATTAATGATGAGATCATTTTCATTTTTGGGTGAAATATCCCGTTAAGCCTTGAACTGCATTTTATTCCCCTCACAAACTGTTACAGTTGGAATTATCTCAAGTTAGTTTAAATGGGATTTAGATGCCGTCTCGTGATGGCTTTAAACTCAGAGAGAGAGAGAGAGAGAGAGAGAGAGATTCACTGTGATCACAATCACCACATTAGAGATCGATATTTCAAAAAATTCCAGCAAATGTATCAAAATTTTATGGCATTATCAAATTCGATATATTTTAGGTGAAAATTACAGTGATTCCAACAGCAACCAAATATGTGTCAGCCTGTCACAAACTCAGACTGTCAGCCAATGAACAAGCCTAGAGCAAGAGCATTTCTTATGTTTATATTATTTTGTTTATATGTCTTATTATTTTTACCATTATATTAATAATTTTATTTATCTGTATTATTTTATTATTCTTTTTTCATTATTATTTTTTTAAATTATTATAATTTGTATTTACTTATTCATACTTTAAATATAGTATACATGTACCTGTTTGTTATTTTACTGATATATTCTAAAGCTCATTTGAATTTGAGAGATAGTGGAAGAGGGGTGATGGGGATGAAATTCACTTTCAAATGCAGATATAGTCTTTCTTTATGTGTGGGAGACTAATAAGTAAGAAATCCAGGTGTGTTTTATGTTTTACTGAGTGTTTCTATCTGGACTTGCGCTCCACACACACAGCTCTTGACATTCAGGTTGTAACCAACACAACAGCAACACTTATTTAGCATGCGTTTGTATTTCTGTTTGACAGAGTGGACAAATACAGCTGCAAAAACCAAGCCATTTGCATTTTCTGTCTCACTTGCTCTTGTGGCGACTGGTTTTTACGGGGGATTGAGTGTTTGCGAGGGTGTCTGTGTTTATTTAAGTGCGAGTGAACAGCTCTTAAACAAAATACAGGTGTGAACAAAGATGCATTTCACAGGTGTTCTCATTCAGACAAAGAGACCTGTCGTTCAATGATATCTGTTTGAGCTTCGCTGAATATACAGGACAATACTGCTATTTGGCTGCTGCCAAAATACGTCCAGTGCTTTTCAGTGTTTTTCTGTTCCGCTTGTTTAAACATTGAATTAGTTTGGAAGTGGATTCACATGTCATATGTAAATCAAGCTTATTATTTATTATGTGATATGTATAATTGTGAACAAAATATATTAAATAATCAAAACTAAAAATATGTATTAAAGGGCACCTATGATGAAAATCATCTTTTAGATTTGGACAGAACTGTGTGCAGGTATAGCGTGACCACAGTCATATTGGGGTGATATAAACACAATAAGGCTCTTTTGTTTTATTTCCTAAGTTAAAATAGTATCCAAATCTCACTGGCCCACTGCAACTGACATAGGAGTGCATTTTCCCCGCCCACCAAATTGATTGACATCCGTGTATTAACATGTCTCCATAGTAACGCATATAATCATATCAACAAGACAGGACTTGTGCAAAGCACCTGAGATAAAACGATCTGTTCAGCTCGCTGTGATCATCAATCATCATCAAATGCCTGTCACTGTGCTGTTTATCTGACGCAGGAAGAGATGGAGACACACTCTGACAGTCACATGGGAATGGTGGGCGGGGAGAACCAGCTCATTTGCATTAAAGGCACAAGAAACAAAAACAGCTATACATTGTGCTCAGAGCTGAAATTCCCAATATTCTGAAAGGTATAATAAGTAATCTGATGGGCATTTTGAGCTGAAACTGTACAGACACATATTGGAGACACAAAAGACTTATTTTAAATCTTTAAAAAAGGGGTAAAATAGTATATAAATAAATAATATATAAATACTAATAAAAACTATACATGTTTTTATGAACACCATAAAACCCAGATATTAACTTTATCAAAATTAGTGTAGTTAACTCAAAATTTGCTGAAAGTTAATTCTATTCATTTGAAAAGTGTTTTGAGCTCAGTGTTGAAGGTAATGAGTTAATGAAATACCTCATTACCTCAACTTAAATGGATTAAGTTCACACTACTTAAATAGATTAGTTTTTTTAACTCAAATGGTTTGTCACAATCGGTTTCCTCAAACGGTTTGAGTTACCTTAACATATTGGGTTTTACAGTACTCAGTTGGTTTGAGTTCTGTTCATTTATTGGGTTTTACTGTGCTCAAATTGCTTCATTTGCTCAAATGGATTAAGTTCACATAAGGATTAACTTATTGGGTTTTACAGTGTATATATTACATATTACAAATTAAATATGTTTGATTATTTAAGCACTTATATTTCTATGTTTATTTAAATACAATAAATGAATGAATGAATGAAGTACATCAAATACAATTGAAAACATAAACATTAAGTAATTATATTATGATTTATTACAATTTGTTTATTGGTTAGTGTATTGATTTAGAAAAAATACTACACAACTAAATTAATTCACATTTATTATACTTTTATTTTGCCTAACAACAATGAATATATTTACAAATACTAAAATATTTTAAAATAGTATTCATAATACTATTTATTGAGTGTTTATGTTATTTATTAGATGCACTTCTATATTATTATTTGTATTTATTTATTATTAATAAATACAGTGCATAATTGAGTACACCCCATTTTGAATTTTTCCATTTCTCAGTAAATATAAGCAATGTATTTTGGTGCATTTAAACAAAGCAGATTTATTAAACAGATATATTTATTAAAATAATATTTTAGTCACCAAACATTTTTAGAAATTGAAAGATAATACAATTAAATTCAACCCACACAATTTCAACAAAATTTTAGTTTTTTTCTTTTTTTCTTTCTTTCTTTTTTATTGTTTATTTTCTTTCATTTTCTTGATTTTTTTTTTTCCTCTTTTTAAAAATTTGTATTTAATATTTTTCCATAACATATAAATCTGGGTTTACTAGTTTTTGGAATGTTATCATAAGTTATTTGTTAAATAAGCTCCAGATTTGGCTTCAGTACTGTCTAATCTAATGTTTATGCACAAATATAATATTGTAAATTAGCTTCCTTTAAAAATATAAATTTAAAAGATAGATTTGTGAGTGGTGTACTTATATATGCTGAGAACTGTACACAGCCCACTTTTATTATACATGTATCTGACAGAAAGAGAACATTTAAGTATAAAGCATTCAACAATATATTAAAGAAATTATTTGTTGTAAATATGTTCATTAATAATCAACAAAAGCAGTAAATGATATTAATTTATTAAAATATATTAAAAAATTAAATCCACATTAATTATACATTTATCTGACAAAAAGATTATAGTTAATTATTAACACAACATTTACATAAAGCAGTTCACATTTTTTATATAGTCCCTTTATTAGTCAGGGTTCACCACAGCGTAATGAACCACCAACTTATCCAGCATATGTTTTTACGCAGCGGATGCCCTTCCAGCTGCAACCCAGTAATGGGAAACATCTATACACAACATGCAAACTCCAGACAGAAATGCTAGCTGACCCAGTCGGGGCTCAAACCAGCGACCACGCTTCCCACTGCGCCACCATGGAGCCCTGTAATAATAATGAATACGTAATCTAAATAAAGAGTAATAGTAGAGTATAATAAAGTGTACATTTATCATAATGTCACCCCAAAACATGCACCAAGTTATTTAATAGCAATTTATTTAATTAAAATTGATGGTTCATTCCACTGTGGCGACCCCTGATGAATAAAGGGACTAAGCCGAAGGAAAATAAATTAATGAATAATTAATATTAAATATTAACAGTTTAAATATACTAATGTGCAATATTAATATAATTGAAAATAATTTTAATGATTGATTTATTTATTATTTCAATTAAATTACATTTTAATTAGTGTGATTAATTGTAATTATATATAAAATGAATATGCATCATGTAGTACAATAGAGTATTATACAAATAAAGCAGTCTACTTTTATTATAACAAAATAAAAATAAAAATACTAATTTAGCAATAAATAATTTCTATGATTTATTGATTGATGTGATTTAAAATGATGTAATTATTCATGTACTGTAATTATTTATTCATATACCATAATTATTCATGTACTGTAATTAATGACTGACAGAGACAGACATAGACAGTTTTATTTATACATATTTGTGCTCCACTGATTCTGCCGACCATTCAGCTGATGTCAAGATTCCTCCAACGCACTTACAGTTCAGGTTTTACAGTTCAGCTCAGGATTAACCTATACCTACATTAGTTGGTTTGCCATACATTTTATAGGTGAGCATTAAATGCGCAATCCTCCAGCGGTAATGTCCATATCCTGAATGACGATATCAAAGGCACCTGACATTTTCAGTGGCATTTAGCAGTAATCGCCATTGCTGCTGAAAGGATATCGTTTTAGCGACAAAAAAGGAACGTGACTCCCGAGTTCAGTCAGCTCATGTTTAAACCGAGGGAATTCAGCAGTTTTGGTGTCGCCATCCCACACATGAACGGATAGCCTTGGGCAACAGCCTTGAGCTCTGACAGAGGCCTGTACTGGAGTGTAGATCACAGCGTTTCACTGTCACCAATACAGTCGGAGAGTCTGTGTCAGAGCGCTGTGATTGATTGACGGCCGTCGTATAGGTGGAAAGGCGCATGGAGAGTTTACGTGTGTAATGATTCCATCTGCTCAGATCGACAAGATAAATGAGCCAATATCTCTCAGCTGGACTCACACCAGTGCATTTGGATTTAGTCTGCATGTGTGCGCTGCAACACATTGACAAAAGCGGAATTCCTACATGAAGAGCCGTTTACACTGACGAAGTTTCACTAGTGGAAGTTGTTTATTTTCAAGAACTGTTGGACGGATTGTTGGAGATCTTTAGAATGCATGCAGTTTGGTTTGCTGTTAATGGAGTATCTAAGGCATTAGCTGTAAAGGCTCTAATAAATCCCTCTTCAGATGCCCCTTTTTTAGGTTGTATCTTTAAATTCAAATGAGCTGCAGCTCCCCGCCCCTTTCCAGAAGACTGTGGGGAGCTGCAGCTCATTTGAATTTAAAGATGCAACCTAAAATGGGGCGTCTAAAGAGGGATTTAATAGAGTTTTAAACTACACAAATTTCTGAGACTAATATTGTCAACATAGGCTCATTCTGAAAACGTAGCACTATATACATTTCTGGGGATCACCAAATATGTAGGATCACAGCAAAAATTATTTTATTTTAAATGATGAACGCCAGACAGTAGAATATTTTTTTAATTCATTCATTGAATTTAATTCATTCATGAAAAAACAGAATATAGTATAGGCTAGTATAAACTTCATATCAACATATTTAGTATTTTTTAATTATTATTATTGTGCAAATCTAAGCCATTGGTCACTTTATATGTCTATTTGTGATGAAAGGTTTTTCTGAAAACTTGTGACTACCAAACCTCAAGTGTATTGTCAAACTGTCAGCAGAACTTCATAACTCTGTTTTTGTTTACCCAGGAAGCACTGTCCGTAAATGCTAATGTTTTATGAATTTGAGGTGTGAAGAGGTGTTTGAGGTGTTAGCTCTAACATTTGCCATTGAATTAGTATGCTTTCCACACGTTCAGTTTCCTATTGCTGTTTGAGCATGAAAAAAAGATGTTTACAAAAAAAAAAAAGATTTTACAAAGCACAAAGTCAACCACAAAGAGAGCTCTATATCTGGAAGCACTCTTTCTGAACTCCCTGAAATGCCTTGATTGTAGTCTTGAGTTTTCTTCCAAGAAAGTACATAGCTCAGTATCACGAGTTTAAATAATTCCTGCCCTTTAGGTCGAGGCCTGGTTAAGAGATGTTTGTAGTGTGTTGTCTTCATGTCCTTCATGTTTTTTTCCCCCTCAAATTTAAAGCACTGATACAAACGCACATTTCTTCCCCTTGTTTTTACTTTGACATGCATTGTTCAACCCAGGCTCATTGGAATATAAAAATTATTGCTGCCTAAATTTATTTTTTGTTTAATCAAATGAACTTTTCTAGTCATCTCAACTTACATCAGTAAAACTGACTGATATAAAAATATTAAATTAAACCTGATTAACTTAGGACAACGCGGTGCGCAGTGGGTAGCACTCTCACCTCACAGCAAGAAGGTTGCTGGTTCGAGCCTCGGCTGGGTCAGTTGGCATTTCTGTGTGGAGCTTGCATGTTCTCCCTGCTTTACGCGGGTTTCCTCCAGGTGCTCCGGTTTCTGCCACAAGTCCAAAGGCATGTGGTACAGGTGAATTGGGTAAGCTAAATTGTTCATGGTGTATGTGTGTGAATGGGAATGTACAGTATGGGTGTTTCCCAGTGATGGGTTGCAGGTGCAAGGGCATCCGCAGCGTGAAACATATGCTGGATGGATAAGTTGGCGGTTCATTCTGCTGTTGCAACCCCAGATTAATAAAGGGACTAAGCCAAAAAGAAAATGAATGAATGATTAACTTATTGAAATAACATTTGTTGGGATGATTTTTTTTTATTTATCATTTTTTGCAGTCTGGGAATACGTGCCCAGGGCTTCATATATGAGAACCAGAAAATATGTGCCCTAAGTTAAGAATGTTTTTGTTTTAAAATCCACAAGAGGCTACTGTGTACATTTTTGACGATCTCAAAAACTTTACCAGGGCACATTTTCTTATTTATGCCATTTTTCGTAAATTCACAGAGGCCACTGTGTACATTTCTACCAATTTCTGCACATCTGTGAGAGAAACCCACCAGCTTGTCATGCATATATCAGCTTGCTATCAACTCACCCACCCACCCCATTCCTAAGCTCAACCAATAATGTTTTAAAAAGCAAACTAGAAGAGAAAGGATGTTGTGTTCGCATGCGTTTACCATAATTTCTCACTGCCTTTTTTTCTTTTAAGATGGTTTCTGGAACCACCCTTCGCCAAACTCAAACCCCAGTCTGCTCCGCTTTGTGTCTTTAGTCCGACACTGTTTGTGATGAGCTACCTGGCAAACTGGTCATTTTGGAAAAGCAGTCCATATGGAGGTAAGAGCTCAGCTGTATAGCGAAAAAGAGAACAAAATTTATAGCCAGGGCACATATTTACTGGTTCTCAAATATGTAGCCCTGGGCACACATTTTCAATGAGCCAGGGTTGGCATTATTTAAACTAGTCTGTTTTTGACAAGAAAAGAGAGAAATGTTGAGGGTTTGTCATGCACATAGGTGTTTTGTTTGTTGTTGTCACATAACTGAGGCACAAAGTGTGAAGGCACTGCCCTCTTCCAAAAAAGGGAAGGAGAGAAGTGGCTTGTTTGCGTTTTAAGAGACACACAAATGCATAAATTGCCCTTATCTTTATTAACAGGTGTAAAAGAAAATGTCAGTAAAATATTGAAGAAAAAAAAATCACTAGCGGAATTATAAATAGTAGCAATAAATATGAGATATACTGTAGCACATTAAATACACAATTGGTTAAATTTGTGTTAATAACAACTCCTGTGGATAACAATTTAAAAAGAAATTTGTAAAACACACAAGCTAAATAAACTGAATAAAAAACAAACAAACAAATATGTAAATAGATAAATTAATTAATAAATAAATTAATTAATGCTAACAATTTAATAATAACCTTCAGTGAATGTATAGGATATTTTGCACACACACACACACACACACACACACACACACACACACACACAGTTTTTATACTGTTTAAAAGTGTTTTTTTTACACTTATTTAGATTAGATTGTACAAAATTGTGATATGACAACTATAGGTTGCTATAACATGAGAACAATTAATAGCTTTTACGTATCAATCACAATGTCAATATTGGCACACGCCTAATAAAATTAACAAGTCAAGATATTGATTTTACCATGTTAACTGCTGTTAGGAAGGGATATTGTGGTAAAATCTTTGCAACGGGTATACTGCAAAATGTGCTAAGGACATTAAGAACTATTTCTACCTGATTTAATGCATAACTAAAGAGTAAAAACATGACATCAAAACTGGAAAAAATGCATTTAATTGGAATAAATAAATAAATTTATTTAGGATACTTAGATGATGTTAAATGTACTTGATTTAAACAAGTTAATTTCAATGCTAAATTTTAGTCTTATAGCTTCATTAAGCAGTAATTTCATGCTGTAGATATTGTGTGCTAACTTGTTCTGTAGAAGCCGTCTTGAGAAGTACGTGTCAATTAGAGTATTTGTTTGCAGGCACACGTTTATGTGCTTGTTTTATTTAGGAGAGGCCTTGATATTGCATTATGAGAGCCATTATGAAGCAATTATCAGATTTTCAAAGAGAGACAGACATAATGAGTTGATGACTTTGTCTTCCTCTTCACTTTTTCTCCCTCACTCGCATTTAAATTCTCATCATTTGTTTTCCTCCCTCTCAGATAAATTGCTTGTCACCACACATCTGAGTTTGTCAGATATTATAAAACCCTCTTTTCATATATTCCCTCCATTTTAATGCATCAGTGTGAATACGGAAAGCAGGCATTCTGTGATCATTAGAATAAAAGGCGCTCTCACTTTTGTTCTCACAAGTTTTACCCTACTTTCTACCAAGTTTACACCAGGTGTTCTGTGTTCGTAAAATTTACATAAATATTATGCTATATAAATATGATAATCATATTAAATCAAACAAAAATAAATAAATAAAAATAAAAATAGACTAAATAAAAATAAATAAATACATAAGAAAATAATAAATAAATAAATAAATAAATAATTATGCACACATGCACAATAAAAATAATAATAATACATAAATAAACAAAAACAAAATAAATTTAAAAATTAATTAAATATTAATTATAATAATAAATAAATAAATAAATAAATAAATAAAAAATAAATAAAAACAAAAATGAATAAATAATAAAATTATAATAAATGAACAAAAATATCAAAACAAATAAATAAACAAACAAACAGATACAAATAATAATTACTCAAAGATCCAAAAGAAAGTCCAAAGCACAAAAAAAAAAAAAAAAACAGAACCCAAGGAAAATGTTTGATAAAGTCCATAACATAAAAAAATACTCAGCCATGAATGTGTGTAAACGTGCAGCAGGTGTGTCACAGCAAACAGCTGTGAGCTTAATCAGTGCAGGGGGTTATGGGACGTGTAGTCCAGGTGGTTGATGAAGTAATCAGATAGCTGGAGTGGAAAGGTATTATGGGCACTCCAGCTGATAATCATGACGGCATATATATGAATGTTTGTATGTTTGTATATACAACAGTTCTGTCTGGTTCTCGAATCTGAATCTGAATAGCCATGCAATATTCTGCATTAACAGTACTCGTACAGTCACTCTTCGCATCGCCGGTCATTAGCCTATCATACTGAGCAGAGCAAAGATGGTTGATGTTCTTCACCTACAAGATGGCGACAGAGACAGCATAATAAGCTCTTAGAGGAGAAAAACTCAATGTAATTTGAAACTACAGCTGATAAAATCATTATAAAACAGGTGAGTGACATTCTAAGTTGATCTCTCTCTTTTGTATGTTGTAGTGCTGTATTTATATCATAGTCTGGTAGTGTTTCTGGTAGTGTTTGCTATGCTTTGGCTTTTTCTGGGTTAATTATTATGATCTACCGATTGCAACAGAGAAATACTGGGAAATGTCTCTAGACTGATGTCATTTCATGACGTTCAGCCTAATAATCTTAAAATATCAGTAAAATCACCTGTTTTGTTATCATTTTAGACATTACGCTTGAGAATCATTCAAACACTAGCTCTAAAGTGACTTTTGTGATGTAGCAACAGTTTCTGCTGTTTTGACGTCAACTGCAGATGTGAATGAATGGTAGTTCCTCATACAAAAGTACTCTCCATGTTTGATTTACTTTTTTTTAAATACTCGATTATGCCGTCGAACTGTTGTATAAACGCATTGTCACACTCGTAACAGTGCAATATGGCTGTATATCATCACTGGTGTGACACTAAGGCACTCGGCCTGCGGCCTCGTAATAATAATAAACCAAAAACAGCACATTAGAATGATTTCTGAAAGGTCTTGTGACACTAAATAAAGGACTAATAACTGCTAAAATGTAGCTTCAACATCACATAAATACATTACATTTAATATATTTAATAAAATCAGCTACTAAACAAAATAAAATGCTGGATTTTACTGGATTAGACCATTTTAAAATGACTTATTATTAAATAATATTTTTTTTACTATGTTCAATAGCATGTTTTTTTACTGTGTTTACTATGTTTTTTTTAATCAACCAATTTTTGCTGTATAATGGGTTTAACCATATTTTTAAAGTCACATTCTCTCCTTTATCAAAGTATATATCTAATAACTTTACTGTACCTTCCTTCTCTATCAACTCTATCAACATAATACATTATCATATTTTATTAGTTGATAGATTCATTCGGGGTCAGAAATGTACTCATACGAGCAAATTGTTTCATGTGTTTATGTTTCAGAGGAAGTATTCTGCTATATTACTGTAATCTAGATATAGATTTTGGGGGCTAGTTTGGAACTATACTCCCAGCAGCAATAGAAAGTGGTTTGATTTACAGAAATATCTTGGTATTTTTCCAGAAAACCCATTATCTTTTACACACACAGACACACACATACACAAAGACATTTAATCTCACATTTATACACTCTCTCTTTCTTTTGCGCTCTCATACACACATATTGTGTTAAACCCTCACTTGTAACCTGCTGAAGTGTGTATCTACAGCTATAACAGCTGTTTTAAATGGAATTTCTAAGTCCGGCGGATTCATGAAGTGAATAGTGGTACATGCGGAGAGCTGTTAAGAGGAGAGATGGATTAAACACAAGCATGTGGAGAGGGGATTGAAAGGCTGTTCTCATCAGCGTTAACTTTCTCTAATGTACTGCCATAAAGCCTTTTCACTTGTTCATCACGTGCGAAATCGCTCTTTGTGCATTGACTTCACACATCTGTGGAAGATAAATCTAAGAGACATTTTCATATCGCATATTGCGCTTGGTAATGATGTCGCAACTAAATGAATTCAAGACAGGAGAAAGAATCTAAAGTGACTGGTGATAAGTTAAAAGAGTTTGTCTTTGTGTTTTAGAAATCAAAAGCATTCTGATTGGTTTTCTGATTGATTTTGATGCATGCTTTGTTTTCTTTCTGTGGAATGTGTTGGACTTGATGGTGAATTAATGTTTTTTTTTTTTATAGAATCAAAAAGTCAAATAAGCATATCTGGAGATCCGAGATCAGGTAGGTTTCGAGAGCTCCCCCTTGGAAAAGGGAAGAAAAGCAGGGGATGGGGTGAAAGGGACGATTCTTCCAAAACAAAGATAGAGCAGTAGGGAAAAACGATCCATTTATTGTAAACAAGGATCACTCTGATTGGATTATTACTGATTACAGATGAGCAGGCAGTCGTGCTCAATCCTATCTCATGCTCCTCTCAAAATTAGTTTATGAAACTTCACTTCAAGAGTTCCTACTTAGATATGCTTAGCGTTTATAGCAGAACCAGAGAACCCTGAGCTCAGAGAAATTTTGTAAAGGGGCATTAAAAGTCAAGAAAATGCTCGAGGAACAGTTTTGATGGAGATAGAGTGGCAGCGCTATATATATATATATATATATATATGTATATGAGAGTATATATATATATATATATATATATATATATATATATATATATAAAGAAGGTTGCTAAGGCCTGGGAGGGGCAGTGAGATGACTCATGCGGGAGTCGAAGCTCGGGGTAACACTCCTGCGGGAGTCAGAGCCTTAGGGAGCCTCCCCCTGCAGGAAGGCAGATGGATGGAGTGCTGAGGATATGGGGCGTGCCTTGGCTGGTGGTCTTGGAAGTTCCTCTTGAAGACTGAGCAGTTGGAGTGGAGTTAAGCCCCTTAGTGATATGGAAATTGTTTAAAAGGCAAATATATCAACACCTAGTCAATGGATGAAACATTGCTCCATTTGTCAGAAATGTCCTCCTCCCATTCATAGTGGTCAAGCGGGAAGTTTATTTCTTTGCCGTTTTTACATCCAACTGACTTGCCATTATGAACTTGCCTATGACACTTTGTGTGTATGATCATATGAGTCACTTTGGCATATTACAGATTTGTTGAATATTTTTCAATAGGTGAGAAATAATCTTTTTAGAAGTTAAATAGGTATCAGATGTGGCAGCTGGGCTTTATTTATTTATTTTTTAAATTTAAATATATATATATGTATATATATATATATATATATATATATATATATATATATATATATATATATATATATATATATATATAGCGCATTAAAAAGCATTGGATGCAGCTTTGATTGCACTGCATCGAATCTGCAGCCAGACCCCTCTCATTCATTCATGAAGTATTGCAAGTTCATTCATAAAACTGTCAAGAGAGGGCTGGACCTTCTCGAGTTTGGGAGGCCCATTGGATGGTGACACTTCTCCTTTCAGCTATTAGCTCAATGGAGTGTCAATCAAAAGTGCAAAGGTCGGCAGCCATTTTGTTGCCTGTATATCACTGGTGGTGTTGATGCTTGAAATACCATTCTACTAACACACTCCAGTGGCTAGTTTGGATGAAAACAGTGCATTCCATGTATGATGTGGACTATTTACGCATTAGATTGCCTGGACGTTTGCAATCTAACTACTTCAGCTGTTAGAATGTTATGGATGTGAGTACAGGCGGGAGGCCTGAGAGGTGAGTTCTTAGGTTGAAATCATTCCATTCACGCTGGTCTCATCTTTCAAAAGATTTATGAAGTGATTAGTCTTTGTTAGAGTGTAGTTAGTTTCCGAGGCTTCCCCTTAAAGTGTACAATATACGCGTTGCTGCGGGTGGACCGCTAGAAGAGCAGTGAGAGTTCGGCTTCATTGTAATGGCTTGGATCGCCGGCGTCTTGAGAGTTTAGGCTGAGTTTGTGGATTGCGTTGTGTAATGCAGTTTGAAGTAGCAGGTGTAAGAGCTGAAGTGCAGGCGTTTTGCGGGAAATTGGGCTCGATTGCTGGCGAAGCAGCGGCTGAAGTCTCGGGAAGAGCGGGGCTCTGGCTAAAGTTTTTGTTTGTTTGTTTGTTCTTCCATATCGAAGATTAAATGGTGCTGGAGTATAGGTTAAATGCTGGATAGTTTGTAGCGGGAAGCATTCTTCAAAACGAAGATAGAGCAGTAGGGAAAAACGATCCATTTGTTGTAAATAATGATTACTCTGATTGGATTATTACTGATTACAGATGAGCAGCCAGTCGTGCTCAATCATATCACATGCTCCTCTCGAAATTACTTTTAAAGCTTCACTTCTCACTAGTTACTCATCCTTTAATCCACACTCCAGATCAGTAGGTGGTGGTAATGCACCTATCCGTTGGTTTGCCAAACCGCCATAAAACATATGTGATTATGCATATAAAATACAAAAAGCTATAAGTAAATAAATAATATTTTAGACAATATGTGTATTTATTGTATAGTTATTTTTAGAGGTTTTTCACCTTTATTTGGAAAGGACAGTAAAGGTTGCAGACAGGAAAGTATTGGGAGCAGAGAGAGGGGAAGAGTAGGCAAAGGACCCCGAGTCAGGAATCGATCTCAGGTTGCCGTGAGCAACATGGTGCTATATGTCAGTGCACAGTGTTGGGTAGTAGCTTCACTACTTGTAGCTTCACTTAATTTCTCAGTAGCGTAGCGGTAGCTTCGCTACTTTCTAAATCAAATAGCTTTTCAGTAGCGAAGCTATTTTATTAGTCAAGTAGCGCAATAGCATCCACAAAGCTACATTTACCAGTCGCAGATCAATAAGTGATGGCACTGACATTCACAGAGCTGTGAGGCTGGTGTCTAGCTGATGAAAGTAAATCCATATGATGGCGAGCATGATGATTTCTTCTTCCTGTTTTACGGTGGTTGACAACAAACTTTTTGGTGCGTTACTGCCACCTCTAGTTGGTGACGTCGCCAACCAAATTAGGCTAACACGAGAAACTTGCTTGATGGAAAGATGACTGAGGGAGAGGAGTTATTTCTGAAGCAGGATTTTTCGTGAGCATACCTCGAGTACATGTTAAGATGGAATAACTTTATTTCTGATGCTGTGCTCAAAAAATACTTCAGTAATTTTTAGTAAGTACATTTATAAATTACTGTATTATGTAGTGTAATTTATTAATGAGGAGTTGTAAATTTATATACAATATGCATAATGTTTATGTCAAAATATTTATCTTTACTATAAATTACTATAGTATTTTATATGTGTAACACCTGCTTTTATTGGATTTTTTAGTTTTAGCTGTTATATACTATAATGTGTTTCTGTTTAGTACAGCATATTATTTACAGTAAATAATTGAACTGAATTATGCCTCATATGTTTCATTGACAGTTTTATTGATCCCTAAGATATGATTGACTTAGATTTAAGTTGCTTCGATTCAAAAATAAAAATTAGATTAATAAATGGACGAAGCTGAAAAGAAAATGAATGAATGCATTAAATGGCTGTAGTGTATGTGTGTGAATGTGAGAAAGGGTGTTTCCCAGTACTGGTTTGCAGCTAGAAGGGCAGCCGCTGCGTAAAACACTTGTTGGAATAGTTGGCGGTTCATTCTGCTGTAGTGACCTCTGAAATAGAGACTAAGTTGAAGGAAAATGAATGACTGAATGAATGATTGAATTAATTATTTATTATTATTATTATTATTATTATTAAAAATCCATTTTAAAAACAATAACACTGTTCTAATACACTTTGTTTTATATTATTTTACAGCTTTTTTGATGAACAGAAAGTTTGAAAGATCAGCTTTTATTTAAAATGTATTGTTTTACACTAAAAATGTCTAAAAATGTACTGTCACTTTTCAGTGCCTAAATATTTAGACAAGATTGTAAGATAACCAATAGCAATCTACAGCTACTAGCAGATACTGATGAAGATCATTTCTTTTTAAAATGACCATTAAGGACTGAGTTTGTAAAGCTTATGAATGAGTGTGTAGTTTGCACGCATATGTGTGATTCATCAATTTAATTAAACACACGTTTACTCAACACAGGCATCTGCGTGATTCTATACACACCTCGTAACGCTGAATAAGAACCTCTCAGTAAAGCTGTAAAGTAGCTTGATATACACACTCAATCCGTAGGCGTTTAGATACGTAAGACCTGTTGCTGGCTAATAGAAACAGTCAAGCAGTAAAGAGTAACCCAGTGATGTGCTTCGTTAAAAGACAAACATACTCGTTCTCCTCCTCAGAGAGAGAGAGAAGAAAGACTCATACTAGCTCAAATACACACACATACTCCTCCAGGGATCTTGGCAGGGGGCCATTCGGCAAACAAAACGTACTAGGTGACACAAGACAAGCCTGAGGTGATATTTTTACACACTACAACATGACAGGCAAATGGAGCAGTTCACCAAAACAAGACCACTGGGAAAGAGGACGAGGAAGAGAAAGAGAGAGCTTTTTGTTGCCTCCTTTGAGCTCTTTGTGTTCTTTATTACAATTTGAAGTGTGACATGAATGAGTGATGAAATACTAGAAATTAAGTCATGTGCTTTATGGTGTCCCATTTTTAGGAATGGCTGATTAACATGGGATGTCCTTATTTTACCAAGCGGTTGATGTCCTTGGATCAATATTTTATTTGATGTTCCTGGGACAGTTGTCTCAACCAATTAGCATTTAAAATATCATCAAATTGAAAGCATATCCACAAAAGGGGCAAGGTATGACCATGTCTCTGTTTGTGTGTGTGTGTAAGATTAATTATAGCAGAAAAAGTATAACAAAAAAATATATATCATTTTCTCAACATAGACTCATTCTGAAAACGTAGCCCTATATACATTTCTGGAGATCATGAATTATGTAGCCAGAAGTACATATGGCTGCATTTAGTCTTTAAAACGAATACTACGGGGCGGTATGATGCCATTCCTTTCCTCTCTTACCAGCCGACCTCTTATGTCTGTATTGACAGCTTTCCGGCTTTTACTAGTTTGTCCAATTAGCTCGCCATGTATGTCGGTGGACTTAAGACGCAGAGAGGAGATGACCATGACGATGGGGTTTGAGTCCAGTGAAAAATATTTCCAGAAAGCAGGTAAGACGAAAACAGAAGTAAAAAAATAAAGTATACAAGTAAAAAACAGGGTGAGAATGTGGTAAAAATCTGATGAGGGCTTTTCTTTTTCTTATTTGCTTTTTAAATTTGGTGGTTGGGTATAGGGAAGTGGGTGGGCATTTGTCAATCTGTGCTTTTTAAATTATTATTAGTTGGGTTTAGGGAAGGAGGAGGGTGGGTCAGTCAATCGGTTAGTGGGTCAGTCAGTCAGTCGACAGTGCCCTCTGGTGGATTTACACGAGACAGCAGGCGTCAGTGGAATTTGAGATCTCAAAAAGCTTACACAGCGGCCTCTCGTGGATTCGCGAAAACAAAAACTGCAAAAAAAAAAAGGTAGCTCCTGGGACGTTTTTCACAGTCTTCAGAAATATATATAGAGGTATGTTTTCAGAATGAGCCCGGGATGCATTTTCTCATTAATTTAGGATAAGGTCTGCTTCTATGGCTTTATTGATGATGATAAAATGCATCTTTGATTTTCCTGGTGGCCACTTTGGTGTCAAAACAACATCAAAAAATATGTCAAAAATGCAAACCAATTTGATGTTAATTGACTACCTTGATGTCTTCTAACATTGGCATCAGAAACACGTCAAAAATGGATTAAAAGTGATATTTGAGATTTTTTTATGTGTTTTTTTAAGCCAATTTAGATGTCACTTTGATATCAATGTAGTTTTCATGCATTGTAGGGTTTTGTAATTTGAATTTGAAGCTCTCAGATGAATAAAACTGTTCTTATATCATAATACTTTTTGTGTCATTATTTTGGTAGTCGAAAGGTCAAATGGACATTAACATCAAATCGATTTGCATTTTTGACCATTTTATTACATTTTTTTAATGTCGTTTAGAAATAAAGGTGCTTGCTGGGTTTAATTTGGCTGGGTGAGTTAGCCAAGATGCTAGCTAATGCTAATTGTTGTTGCCTTAATCCTGGTCAAATCCCACGCTTTTGTAACGGTTTCGGCACAATTTCCTTGATGTAGGGTTTCGTGGGGAGTCGTAAACGACAAATGGTTGTCTGACACAAGATTCGATAGTTTCTTCCCATGTAATGTGGCATAGTTCACGACAACCAATGCAATGTCTGCGACATCTCACAACAACATCACAGAAAGTCTAGCATGTTTATTTTTCCCCAGTCTTCTCGACGAGTTCCATCATGTGGGTAACACTGGACAATAGGAGCACATCAATTCTAAGTTATATATGCGGGTGCCGTTAGATGCATCTCATACAAATGAGTATGAGTCTCAGATCTTTAATCCCCAAAGTCAGCCACATGAAGTCAGTCATGTTTATCAACATCCTTTTTGTTATTTTTTTGGTGGTTGAAAAGTCAAAAGGACATCAACATCAAATCGATTTGCATTTTTGACCATTTCTTTAATGTCATTTAGACATCAAGGTGTCTGCTGGGTTTAATTTGGCTGCGTGAGTTAGCCAAGATGTTAACAAATGCTAATTGTTCATGCCTTAGATGCATCATATACAAAATATCAGTCACTAAAGTCAGTCACTGAAGTCAGTCATGTTTACTATTGATCTGATTAAAATGATTTTTGTCACGAACACTAACGATCTAGCAGTTGCAGATCGCTGCAGAACTACAAATCTGCCACTGATAAGAACTACAAATCCCATCATGCACCTCACACACACACACACCAGTTTCAGTTTTTTCCCTGATTGCACTCACACAGCAGGAAGCTCATGATGAACTAATCAGATGGACCATATAAACAGCACACACAAACAGACTTTGCTGAACCTTGTTATTGTTACACCACAAAGCATTTGATTGCGTTGCCGTGTCTTGCCATGTTTTTGACATTTTGCCTTTATTTATTGTCACGACATTTCGCCTGTTTTTGTCCACATTTTTTTATTACCTGTATGTACTCGTTTCCTTCTGTGATTGACCTATGCCTGTCTGACTCTGGTTCTCTGTTTAATACAGTAAATAATGCATGTGGATTCTCAACTTCATTGTCAGAACCGCTTTGTAACAATTATGGATCAAAATCAATTTCTCAAATTATACAGAAATTAAACATATTTGATTTGTCACAAGTGACAAGATACTGCAATAAAATTACATGATTGATGGAGAATCAAAATCCTTGTATTAGAATTCATGTATACATAAGAAGCATTGTAAATGAGTTTTTATGCATTGGTTTAATGCATATATTTGCCTTCAACTGACTGTAGAATATGCTGAAAGCTTTGATGCCGAATTGTTATTTTTTTTTGAAAGATTTAAATGGTTTCATGTGACATGGAGTTGTTTAATATTTATTTGACTTTATTTATGTTAAATTTGTGTTTTATGCTCTTAAAATGTGTGTAACCTCTGAGCTCATTGCGTTCTCAGTTACATTTTGAAGCACATCTTTTCATGGATGATGAAATATTGTCACATGATGTACAGCGTCCTATTTTTAGGAATGGTTGATTAACCTGTCGGGAAATCTGTTATGTTAAATATTAAACAGATCAGAGCGACAGACTAATTATGTAGTAAACAACTCACAGATTTTGACATTGCATGTTCAGCCACATCTGAATCATGACACCTGCTGTGTTTACTGTGGATTTGTTGACTAATGGTCTGAAAAGAAGGTGATAAGGACTGACTACAGGCTTCAAATTGAAGACTTACAAATCGCACAGCACAGTCTTTAGGTCTAATAGCAAAATATATTCTCAGAATATTGCCATTGTTACAGGGGTAATTCGCTGCTGGAGAAGATAGGCTTTTAATAAAACTTGGCTGTCTGTGTAGGAGAATGGCTCTTTTCTTTACTTATTTTAAAGTCTGCTTCATGACTCTGGGGTGATTTTGAGTCTTAATTTAGACATAACGTTTTCTGTGTTTCAGCTAGCAGAATGATTTTTGGTGACATCTTATTTTGACGTACATTTTGAGGAAATGTAAAAAAAAATTAACAATACACTGTGGGCAAATTTACTACCCTTTTGTTATGGTAGGGATGAAAGCATCTACTAAAGTAATTGCATAATTTTTTGCATAAATCTGTTAATCAACTTTAGTCCTGATCAAAACTACTAAATTGCTTAGAAAATTACATGATTTTAACTCTTTAATTGCCAATCTAATAAATGATGTCACTGATTTGGTGAAAAACAAAATGACGTATTTTCAATATAAAAACTAAATGTGGACTGGATTTTTATTTTTTTTTACATTTTATCAAAGTCTTGGACATGTGAAACAACATTGCTTTTGATACATTGTTTTTGATTTGATTTTCTTTTTTTTTTTTTCCATAATTTACTGTTGGTGGCTGTTTTTTGCCCCATTGACATTGAGTGCAAAACCATGACACCATATAATCAAAAAATAAACCATTTTGATTGTTGAAGATCTTCCCTTTTGGGAAGAGGTCAAATTTGTAATATTTACTGTTGATCATCAGTTGGCATCATTAACCCTTCAGATAGGCCTGTGCAAAAAAAGCTTACTTTCTGGATTTTATATGGAGTATAACATCAAATTAATGTGTGTGTGTGTGAGTGTGAGTGACCTTTATGCACTTACCTTGATGTGTCTGAGAAAGTTTAAATATGCATCTCAGCTCTCAGAACTACATAGAGTAAACAAAGACTGTGTATGTATGGTCCATCAAATGTAGTTAAATAAATTGGGCCAAAACAACCACCAACAGTAAATTAGAGAGAAAAAATGAAACTCTAACAACGCACCAAAGCCAATGTTTTACCAATTACCAACAGTTTTACCAACTTTACCAATTTACTAATCGTTCACATGTCCAAGACTTTGATTAAAAAGTTAAAAAAATGCAGTCCACAATTACTTTTTATATTGAAAATACGTCATTTTGTTTGTTTTCAGTGACATCATTTGAGAATTTGCCAATTGAGCAGGACTGAGGTTGATTTTAACAGATTTATGCAAAATAAAATGTTTATCTGATGCTTTTTTACAGCAGTTAAATTCAGTGGATGTTTTCATCCCTAACATAACAAAAGGGTAGTAAATTTGAACAGTGCACAAGGGTTAATGAAGATTAATATTTACTGTAATAAATGTATTGTTCATGTTAGTAAATACATTAACTACTGCAATACAGTCATTGTATAGTGTTACCCTATAACAATGCCATATTGTAACTAGCGTTAGAGTAAATGAATTGACAGAATTTGCAACAGTTATATCAAGAATAAAGCATGAATTACCATTAGAAAGTGTCTATTGAAAGAAACAGAACAGCTTCTTGAAATGTCTCAAATATTTGTCGGTGTGAAATTGAGTCAGTGTTTCAACCGTGAAATGACGCCATTTCATAGAAATCTAGAAAAGGGTGCAAATAAAACAGTTCAGTGCACAATATGTTTGCCAACTATTTCAAATGTTACTGACTTCAAAGATATCAGTATTGAACCTGAGGAGATATCTGCTGTAATTTAGTCCACAGTTAACTGTAAGCATTCATTCAATAAAATAAGAGAGCCATTGCTTATTCCTGTCTCCCAGAGCATGCTAATATTGTGTATTCAAGATGTAGTTTAGCTCTGAATTGCATATTGCTTCTCAATAAAAAAATAGGTGCCAACATCTAGTTTTGTGGTGCACGCTTTCAAATGATTATTATCTTAAGTATTAATATAGTAATGTTTTGAGTGGAGCAGCTAGCTCTCTGCAACTCTCACATGGTCGCCCACTGAAGCTAAGCAGGGCTGTGCCTGGTCAATACCTGGATGGGAGACCACATGGGAAAGCTAGGTTGTTGCTGGAAGTGGTGTTAGTGAGGCCAGCAGTGGGTGCTCAGCCTGTGGTCTGTGTGGGTTATAATGCCCCAGTATATTGATTGGGACTCTATACTGCTCAGTAAGCTGTATCTTTTGGATGAGACATTACACTGAGGTAATTTAGAATAAATATAGAATTTAAGGATATTGTAAGGGTCCATCTATTAGTCCAATGACAGTATCGGTGAAGGTTAAATGCCTTTTTAGCACATCTGAAAAGAAATATTTTTATTTGATCATTTATTTTAATTTGTTTCCAACTTCGAATTTAATCTGAATCCAATTTATAATAATTTAAAATTTAATTCATCCAAGCTGATTACCTTATAGGTTGTGATTCGGTCTAATTCAGATTGATTTATTCTAATAAATCCTTATTTTCAGTTAATGGTTCATCGTTTACCCAAAGTCGCTTAGAGTCAGTATGCTGGCCAGTTTCATCTGCTCACAGACACATCCTCGCCAGTTCTGGTTCTTTAGATAGAGGATATAACTGTAAACTAATTTCCTTTAATATTAGGCCGCTCCATGCTTGCTCATACATAAAGAAAGTTTGATTTAGTCACTAGATTATATCATACTAAGTCAGTGATTGTCAGAAATCTACAGGTCCCAAATATACATTTAAGAGTTAGAGATTAATACCTGACCATGTAGAAATACATTGCAGAATATAAGTCCTGATGCAGAGCTCAGAGACGTATACACTGCATTAGAGTTTCCTGGCTACAGAATCCCCCAGACACTTCTGCACCTTTTGACTAAATACTCAATTTCCCATAAATTCAAGACAATAAAAGCTTCACCAAGAACCTTGCCTGGTCGTGAGTTGATGTGAACACCATTTTCCCTGGAGTGCAGCATCTGGCAAAGATCTTATTAAAGTCAAAACCTAAATTGACTGATATAAAAGAGATTGTAAAATATTACTGAGAAATTAAGACCACTTTCACACAGAGACACCTAACATGAATATATAGCCACAAGATACACCATATTAAAAACTTGGACATTCTATGTGGAGCTGCTCTGGTAGAGAATGTAAAGTCCAGGGCAAAGAAGGGGAATCAGGATGCATGATCGAGACAACCTGAACAATTGGTTTCCTAGCTGATCTTCTTCTCAGATTGGAAAGTTTATTGTTTTAGTGCCTGACAATTCTCATGGTCTTGTGTGGAGTTCCATAACAGTTTTCAGGGTTCAATATTATGGAGAGATATAGCCATCCTTACAATATAAACCATTGATTTAAGCTCAAAAATGTCCTGTGCACAATGCACTGTGCTATGAACCATCTTTAATGGTATAGTGAAATCTTTATTTACTCCTTACATCTCACAAACTGGTCAAAAAAGTAATATGCCATCTAACAAATATGCCATCAAGGACAAAAATGGCAGCCAGACATCCAGTAGCTCTCTTTGATATATGTTTAATGCAAACAAATATGTGAATTGCATCACCAACTGTAGAGAATCAAACAGAGCTGCGTTTCTAGTCTGAAATAAGACTGGATTCATTTGAACTGAACATAAACATACTGACTCATTCAACTGATCAATTCAAGAACAAAATACTATTACCATGTGATGCTTGTACTGTAGATGTGCAGATGTGTTTAGTCAAAGACATGAAGGGATCAGTTGATCAACACAGAGGAAAAGACAGAGCATTAAACACATAAAAAGAGTAATATCATCTCTTTTACAACATTTATATCAAATAATGATCAGAGAGAATAAACTCCAAATCACATCACTCATTTCTTTTTACATTGCAAGATCTGATCAAGCCAAACAGAATGCTTACTTCAATTATTGCACTGTACGGTCAAGGCAAATAGACCTCACTATCATCACCCACAGAGCCTCTTCCTCCCCGGACATCTGAAATAACTCTGGTCTTGTCTTTATTTGTGGTAACAACTGCGTCCCATGTCGTGGCAAATACTACCACTAGCTGTGCAATGTTTGCCTTGATATAGTCAAGCGTAAAGTTTAATGAGTCCGGCGCTCTGATCTGGATCAGCTCGGAGATTTTCTCTTACGCAGAAACTTTGGGACAGCAACGCCATCCAAGTATCAAACACTTGTGTGCGCTCAAACACATGGTGTACATACACTAACAGCTTCTAATTATCTCTAGCAAAGCTCAGCTTACTTAGTCTGTTTAAAGGACACATAAATGCAGTAAACAGGGAGAGCAACATCTCTATTTACTTCACGGATCAACAGATTTACTGCAAGCTTGTCTCTCTCTTTTTGCCTTTTTAGTGCTTTTTTAAGTCTTAAAGTATCTGCAGCTAACTGGAAATGTAAACAAACTGCTGACTGATTGAGCAGCAAAGTGAATTGACTATTTTGTATTGTTCATCATTAACAGCTCTCAGTAAAGAGAGTAATGAGTGACAGTAGGCCCGAATCGAATGTGTGATTACAGTCTACTGAGTATAAAACACAGTCTACTTTACCCAAGATTTACACATTCAGTCCCAATTGTCCAATCACTGCTCTTTGATTTTATGGATTAGGCTGTGATTGGTTTATCTGCTTGTTTCAATAGAAAACAATTATTACAGTTTTATATTAGTACAAAATTCACTGTTGTAGGCTGTGAAATGTGATTTAGAACTGCGATATGGTCCAGATCTTCCTGGGACCAATTTCCTTTTCCCTCAGAATAGTTGCACACCTCATTTTTCAGTCAATCAGAATAAAGCATTTAAGAGCCTCACAATAATTCAAAATATTCCATCACAGTTCATTTGAGGGAATCAAAGTGTTAATCAATAACAAATGGTAAAATAGACATAAAAAACTGGTGTGGAAACATTATTTAAGGATTTATTCATCAACTTGTTATTTACTGGCTTGCCAAATTTTGTGAAAAAAGAAATCGGAATTCCCATTTACAGTAGCTGTAAATTAAAGATGATAATGTTCAGTTTCTTCTACAGAAGTGTTTCTCAACCACATTCCTGGCGGACCACCAGCTCCGCACATTGTCCATGGCTGCCTCTGGCATCGCCTAATACTCAGTAGGTATTGGATTTGAATTTAAACATACTATCTGGCTGTTTGAAAAGTACGTTCTATACAGTATAAATGTCAGTAGCACGAGTGGAACTACATCCGCCATTTTGTCATCATCACATGACCTACCCATGTCAGTGGTGTCGTCTTACTTCCATTCATGAATTCTCACATGGTGCAATATGAGATATCGTATTGTCCATCTGTTGCGCACTAGTAGAATAGGTAAACCGAATACATCTCACATACTGTTTTTTTAATTCTGTTGCTGCGTCCTAAATGGCACACTATACACTATTTACTTGTGCACTATGTATGCATTCACACACTCAACAGCATAGTATATGTATGTAGTGTCGTCCCAAATGGAACACTAATGTTTTTTTACTAAGCGAAAGTTCAAATCGTTTCCCAGATGACGTTTCACAGATACCAAATTAGTGAACTACCAAATAATACCTGTCATAAGTATAAGCGCATTCACCAATGGGAGGTGGTGTAATCTCTCTTGTAGGAGAATTTTGCTTTCACAATCCAAAATAAAAAAAGTAATCCAACGTCAGTGTCCGAAAGCTCTGCCACTTTCACTACGTGAGCAAAGTACGGCCGTTGAGTGTGTGAAGTGTCCAGCATTCCACACTTCATTTTAAGGGTTGAACAGTTGACCTTATAAATGCGGACATACTGTACTTACTCAGCTCGCATCCTGTTTTCAGCATACTTTAAAGTATGGAAGTATGCGATTTCAGATGCAGCTCATGTCTCCTGAACCTGTAATGGGTGTGACAAACAAATGAGACATCCAAAACATGCAGTGTTGGTGTTCCTCCAGGAACTTGGTTGAGAAACACTGTTATGGAGACTGTTTTTTTTTTTAATAAATTCATAAGACTTAATGTATCTTCAGGAACCATGGGTATTATTTTTTATTCATTTATTCATTCATTTTTAACTTTCATAATGAGGGTTTTGAATAATGTTTATCTTGTAACATCAAACAGTTATTACACTGAAATCAATTATTTCTGCAAACTTGTTGCAAACAAGTTGCATAGGTTGAATTTAAACAAACAAATGAAATGTAGTAATGTTCAGATTAATTTGTTTGTTTAAAAACTTGTTTAAAAAACTTGATGACCATGTTTTTACTGTTTTAAATAAAGACTGTTAATGTAATTTAAAGAATGACTGTTTTAAATAATGATTCACACACAGCATTGCTGGCTTACAACAAAAATCAAACAAACATCCTGTTGCACAACTGCACTTGATTTTGGTTTTATTGTAAAAAAACAAACAAGAAAACGTTAAAAACTTAGTATTCAAAATTTTTTTTATTTAGAATATTTTTAAAAATAAATTGGTCTTATACTGTGTTCACACCAGATGCAAAACGTGCTGATAAATTGCGATATTCGCACGTAAATAGATGCGTGAAAATTTTGAGTTTAAATCTGCTTCATTCGTGCGTCAAATTCACTTCACAACAGACGCGGTTCACGTCATGGCATCTGTCTGCCTGATGAATCTAGCTTCGTTGCTAAATGGCTAACATCGATTTTATTGAGAGAAAAGCTGTGTTTATGTGCTTTAGGAAGACTGAAAAACAGCGTTGAGTCGTTTGGAGCCGTGTCTGAGTTCACTAGATCCATTCTGAGGTGCACCCAGCTCTGTGAGCTCATAAACTCCTCCAGAAACTGTACCTGGATGATGGAAGCTTTCAGCGGTGCTTCTGACTGAGCTGAGCCCAGTTTGATGAACTGTTGTCCGGTTCAGCAGGAGGATTTCCTCCCGGGACACCATCAAAAGGAGCCACATCATTATCACTCCTCTACAAGAGCAACCTCCTCATTGTTTAATGCGGCGCTGATGTCCGGTGAAGTTCAGATTTTCCAACTCGAGCGTTTCGTGAAAAATGTGCGATATGTTTGTTAAGTGCATCAATCGTGCAAAACGTTCAACTTGCGCCGCTTCATTCATGCAAATTGCATCATTCACGTCGCCTCATTCGCACATATCGCGCCGCAGGATGTCTAGTCGCGTCTTTGCACTGACTTAACATATAAATCACTCGCACTTGACGCTTCTTCTGTGTCTGGTGTGAACGCAGCATAACACTTCATATTTTCAGTTTTTTCATATTGTATATATTAATTCTGGTACTTTTACCATAAACTGACACATTAACCATTTGGTAGAGGCTGATATTTTAGAAAATATGGGATGTGTTAAAAAAGTGCATTGATTGTGTTAACTAGCGACATTGGGAGTTAAGAAATGCAATCCAGACATTTTTTTTTCTTGGTGGGGCAGTTAAAGGGTTAAAAATTTGTAAATCCAAGGAATCATCTTTGAATCAGTTTTTTTCAGTGTACAATGGTAATTTGTCCAAAGAGTCTCAGTCCCTAGTGGGTTTCTGGAAGAAAATTAAACGGCTTAACCTTTAACCAGAAAGACAACAGAGTAAGACAAATAAAGTGACACTTTTCACTGTGTGTTGGAAGCACTATCTTTTTCCCTTGTTCTCCCCTTTTAAATGAAAGAAATAAAAAGCAGGACAAAACAGATAAAAGTGTGACAGGTGTGAAAACGGACTTGCATTATAGGTGAGAAAGTGTGGAAAGGATGAGAGGAACGGGTGATGAATGACAGAAAGAGATTGTAAATGTGTGAAATGTCTGACAAGTGGGTGATGGTCATACATATGTTTATATGAAATTTATGTTAAGAAATTTGGACAAAGACAAAGACTTATTAAGTGTAACGTGTACACTTAATGACCTTCAAACGTAAGACAATTTACATCTAATGCATTTTAGCAAATAACATCAACTTTTAATCGTCAGCAAATTTTAACCACAAAATTATTTTGTACCTTGATGCTAAAAAAGGTACAAGATGTGCCTGTTTGGATCCATCAAGAATGAGTGAGGCCTTTAAAGTCCTCAACAGCTTTGTACTGTAGCTTTGCATATTTCACAAAACAATATACTGGTAGTCTTGATAGATGACACATTCACGCTTAAGGCTGCTTTTCTGACTGATGTCAATTGAATTCACTTAATTCAGTTTCAAAGAAAACAAAAGACGATGATGGCGATGCTGAATGATGCGATGGCATTTGAAGTGAAACTTTGTACTGCAACTTTATGAAAAAAAAAACAATAAAATTCTTACAGTTCACAATCAGCCTCAAGGTACACGGTTTGATGCATTTTCACCCACCCAGTGCAATTCATTAACCTGAATCTGTTACACAACAGCATTTTAAACCTTTTAAAGATGCATTTTGGAAGCCAGAGAAAGGCTTTCAAAGTTCATGCTTGAGTATTTCATAATTCAAGCACATCATTTTTACAATGTTGTCATCTGTAACGTTTCCCCAGGAATATGTAAGATTCCATTCTATCAGTTCAATCCGATGAATGATCGAAGGTTAAATGTGTGCCTTTTTAGTACTTCTGAAAAGAATTGTAATAAATTAGAATTTATTTATATTTTTATTGTAGTTGTTATCAACTCCGAGTTCAATCTGACTTTATGAAAAATTTAATCTGACTCCAGTTTTGTTTATTCCACTTTTACCGTTTATGTTTTTAGCTGATCACATTATTAGTTGTGATATAATTAACATTTTGATATTTTTTAGAGTTCTACGCCCCAGGAGTGCGTCTCTTCTCACAGACATTATCTCGACACTCTGAAGTTAGTCAGAGGATGTCGGGTTAACTAATACTCTAGTAGTCTGGTTGTCTCCTGCTTACTCATACTAAAAGACTAGTTAATTTAGTCATTGCTATACAACTTGCTAATATCAGTGATTAAATGATTTAAAGGTCTTCATGCTGCCATGCCACACTGCTCCATACAGTCAAATGTGCCTTAAAAGTCGATGAAATTATGTCACAACATAATGGTAGAGCAGACTGCACTTAATCGACTGGATACAATGAATTCTGAAGACTCCAGAATCAATCAAAAAGGTTAACATTTATTTGCCAGATACAAGTGCATCATGCCAAATACAGAATCAAACAATAAAAGCCAATTCAGAAGTACATGCACAACATCGATTACTCAAAGATAAATCTAAGAGTATAGATGGAAATCCAAATTATACATAGAGAGCTCTACGGGTCGGTCTGGATACAGGATACTTTCATCCTTCTCTTTAAAGGGCCATGAAACCACCCTGTCTCAGCAAGCCCCCATTGACAAACGAGATATTGGATGCCAGGAACTGCTGGAAGAGTATTGTTTTAATGTTTTTTTTTGATACTGCTTGCCGTATGAGAGAAAAAAAACCTCCACATTTCTCAGTAGAAAAACAGCCGTGTTTGTATAGACTATCCTGTCAAAAAATGTGGCAAAAATTCCCACACAACAGTAATAGTTTGATTATGGTGTTTACATGTTTACATTTGGAGAGCAGCATTTACAGCGGGTCCATAATATTGTAGTAATATTAACTTACTGTAAACTGTAACTAAATCATTTTGACTAAAGTATGTCTATAAAAACCTAAAGAGTACTGCTGATGATTTGAACTGACTTTGCCATCTAAATAAACATAAACAAATAACATTGATTGCACACCACCTCTGTAGAGACAGGACATTCAGCACCAACTGGTGCCATGTCTTTTTTTTTAAACGACGATGAGTGGCAAATCTAGATTTCACCATTTCCAAATGCGAAAAGCTCTCGGGTAAAAATGTTCCTTACAAACATATTTTTGTTGCGTGTTAGCAGACCACTGTAATCCACACATGAGTCCAGCTACGATCTCATAGCGGGGAAATAAAAAAAAACCTTAGTTGCAGCACATTTATAAATGCAACACTGACGACCCATGTCTCCAAACAATTCTTCTTCTTTAATAACTTGTTTTAACTACGGTTGGCAACACAACGCGGCATCTCTCTGCCGTCTGAACACTGTAACAGGTAAAAACTTCTTTGAATCTCTCATGCATATTAATGAAGTTGCACCTCATTCACAATAGAGCGCGCTGATTGGTTTGAACCAAGTCTTTCTCTTGAATTAATGCTGAAAGCTCAAATGCTGAAAGCTCATGTTCCTGAATGTCATGTTGTACCGCCGGTACGGACATCCAGTCTCATGGCCGTGACGTAGCTTCAGAATTTCTTTTGAAACCGGAAGAATGAATTTGCTGGAAATAATGCAACCATTTTTCACCTTTTTTAGTGAAATATATGTGTCCCAATAGTGTTTTTAGCAATGTGGGACATATAAATGACTGTCAAGAATTAAAAAAGTGTTTCTGTGTTTAGTGACCCTTTAAATACCCTATGAGAGCAATGAATGATTTTGTTAAAATTAACCAGTGACTGAAAGATTTATTCATCTCTTAGGATTTAATCAAAGCTTATAAAAGATATTGAACAAAACCTTGTTACCAGTCACATGAGTGTTTATTAATACCAGATGGGAAGGAAAGTTCAGGAAAGAGGATAAAAATGTGTCAGTCTATTCTGGGCCTCTTTTTTTAGATTCCAGAGTTGTTTTTGTTTTATTACATGGCACATTTAAGTCTGAGTAAAATCCATCCCTATACAAATGTGTATCCCATGGTGGAAATGGGCTTTCATTCACTGAAGCCTGGAGTATTGGGTGCTATTCATTCACAGGGTTTTAAAACCTGCAGTTTCTTAATTCACGCTTAACTATTCAAATACAAATCCTCAACCCAAAACTAACTCCTAACTCTTCTCTTATTTTTCTTTCACTTTTCCGCATTTTTACTTTTGCTCTAGTTTCCTCTTGTACAGTACCTCATCACCATGATACTGTGTGCATTGTTAGTGCTTGTATGATAAACAGCTTGTGATGTTCCTCATTTGCAAGCCGCTTTGGATAAAAGCATCTACTAAATGACTAAATATATTCAATTTCAGAGGCCAGCATGTTTTTTTTTAATTTTATTTTATGAGCTAAAAAAGCAATACTGATGATACCATTACTGTCAGATGAACTGTTTAGGATATTTCTCTCTTTCCTTCTTCTAATAAATGAAAGTTGTCTAACTACAAGCATCTGCAAAGGGATTTAAACAAGATGGCCACCGAGCAAAGAGACTCGCATCAAAAGGACTTTGGTAACACTATTTTTTTCTGTCAATATTCCATCAGCATGAATCATATTACCAGTATGATGCCACTTTTACAAGCTCATATTTCATTCGTTCCCTTTTATAATAGATCAAAACTCTTGTAATGATGTACAACAAGGTGCTTTTTATGCACCACTGGAGAACGCTGTGAAAAAAGGAGCAGCGTTCTCTCTCTCTCTTTGTCTCTGCAGTCGTTTGTCATTGGCGTCTGTTTGATTGACAGTTGGTAGGGATGAGTGAGAGCTCTTCCTGTCCACCCACCAATCAGCCACCTCCTCCAGGCCCTCAACATGATGGCCGAGGGTCAGAGGTCACTCTCATGCTCTCAGTGAGTGACTCTTGATGAAGACGCTGATGGAGAGATGCAGTTCCTCTCCTCCATCATCTGTCTTTCTGCCTGTTTTCCAGCCTGGGGTCCTTCCACCCGTCTCACAGCAGACCATCCATCTGCCTGTCCGCAGCCTCCACTAATCATAGCTGCCAGAGGGGCGGCTCCATAAAGCACTTGACGAGGAGAATGAGTTTTGTTTGCATCTGAGAGACAAATGAGAATTAATGTACTTCACATTGGAATTAATAACAGAACAAGCTGGCAAAATTTGTTTATTCACATGTGCGCATCAGAAATGATGCTGCATCAGTGCAATACAAACTGAGAGTTTAATGGAGATCATCAGTTATTTCATTAGCAAACTCACAGGCGATGATGTCATAAGAAATATGATATTTTCATTAAGGCTGCTTGTGTCCATCAAAAAAAATGTACATCACATTTACACGGGATCAAATTCCCGCTTAAAATATCGTGGTCGTGGATAGGAAAAATAAGAAGTGTAAATCAAAATATTGAAAACTAAACGCAGAATAAGAAACATTGAGGTCGCATACCAACATATAATGAGCATGAATCAAAAACGAAAACATTTCTAGACAAAATCAGTTTTTCCTCTCATATTTGAATGTTTTGTGTGCTTACAGTCTTTTCCCCTTTGCTTTTGTTCCCACATTCTGCGCTTGTGTTTCCAAAAGATGCAATGCGAGTTTCATTTGAATGAGTGGGCTTCAACATCATCATTGGTCCATTAGTCTAGATCAGGGGTCACCAATCTCGGTCCTGGAGGGCCGGTGTCCCTGCAGAGTTTAGCTCCAACTTGCCTTAAAACACCTCCCTGGATGTTTCAAGTATACCTTGTAAGACCTTGATTAGCTTGTTCAGGTGTGTTTGATTAGAGTTGGAGCTAAAATCTGTAGGGCACCGGCCCTCCAGGAACAAGTTTGGTGACCCATGGTCTAGATTGACAGTTGCTCAATTGAGGAAGCATGCAGTGATTCAACAAAAAAAGGACACAATAGATACAAGAAGTGCTAATTATATTAAGGAACGGTTTGTAATCAGAGAATTAAGAGCTAGAGTTATGAGGAAGTGTTTTTCCTTTTTAGAGAGAGAGAGAAGAGTGTTTGTACAGTACATGTGATTTGTCAAGCCCGCTCAGTTGTGATAACTGCATTTTTTTAAAAAGATGTTGAGTGATTCTAACTGTTCTAATTCTAATTATAAGACCCAATCTCAATTTTACCCCTTAGCCCTTCCCCTTAGCCCTAGTCCTCGTTTTGCACATTCCCGTGAAGGGGTCGAGGTGTCCCAATTCTCTTTAGCTTGAAGCTGTACACAATACCCCATAACAATGTGAAAAAAAGATTGTTTGAAACTGTTGCAAATCTATTAAAAATAAAAAAAAAAAAAACTGAAAAATCACCTGTACAAAAGTATTCACAGCCTTTGCCGTGAAGTTCTAAATTGAGCTCAGGTACATTCTGTTTCCACTGATCATTCTAGAGATGATTGAACATTGGAGTTCACCTGTGGTAAATTCAGTTGATTGGACATGATTTTAAAAGGCATACACCTGTCTATATAAGGTCCCAGGGTTACCTGTGCATGTCAAAGCACAAACCAAGCATGAAGACAAAGGAATTGTCTGTATTCCACTTAGCAGGATTGTCTCGAGGCACAAGGCTGGGGAAGGTTACAGAAACATTTCTGCTGCTCTGAAAGTTCCAGTGAGTGCAGTGGCCTCTATCATCCATAAGTGGAAAATGTTTGGAACCACCAGGACTCTTCCTAGAGCTGGCCAACCATCTAAGCTGAGTGATTGGGGGAGAAGGACCTTAGTCAGGGAGGTGATCAATAACCCGATTCTCACTCTGTCTGAACTCCAGAGTTCTTCTGTATAAAGAGGAGAACCTTACAGAAGGACAACCATCTGTACAGCAATCCACCAATCAGGCCTGTATGGTAGAGTGGCCAGATGGAAGCCACTCCCCACCTGGAATTTGCCAAAAGGCATCTGAAGGACTCTCAGACCATAAGAAACAAAATTCTCTGGTCTGATGAAACTAAAGTTGAATACTTTGGAGTGAATGCCAGGCGTAATGTTTGTAGAAAACCAGGCACAGCTCATCCCCAGGCTAATACCATTTTCAGCAGCAGGAACTGGACTACTAGTCAGGATAGAGGGAAAGATGAATGCAGCGATGTACAGACATCCTGAATGAAAACCTGCTTCAGAGTGTTCTTGACCTCAGACTTGGGGTGACGGTGCATCTTCCAGCAGGACAATGACCCAAGCACACCACCAAAATATCAATGGAGTGGCTTCACAACAATCCTTGAGTGGCCCAGCCAGAGCCCAGACCTAAATCCTATTGAACATCTCTGGAGAGATCTGAAAATGGCTGTACTTTTATAACCTGTTTTAACACATTTTAATCTGTCTTTATCTGTTTTTAATCATCTTTATTATTTGTTTTTTATTTTCTATACTTGTTTTTGTTTACATGAGATGCGTTTTGAATGTTCCTTTCATGATCCCGTCTTACATGGTGTAGCACATAATTCGACACCACGCTATCCACATTTCCTCTGGAGTTTCATGTAATTTCAGGTGTTTCATTCATAATTTGTCAACTTTAACTGCAGTTTGGCACTTTCTCTGTCATTCAGGAACATTTCATGTATATAAATATTGGATGCGAGAACCTGCTGGAGGAGTGTTGTTTTAATGTTTTTTTTGATACCGCACACCGTATGAGAGAAAAAAAAAACCTCCACATTTCTCAGTAGAAAAACAGCCGTTTATGTATAGACTATCCTGTCAGAAAATGTGGTGAAAATCCTACACGACGGTAATAGTTTGATTAAGGTGTTTACATGTTTACATTCGGAGAGTAGCATTTACAGCGGGTCTTCCAGTCCATAATATTGTAGTAATATTCAAGAGTTCACACTTGGATATTGTATGACAACTGTTGGCAGGTTTGACAAGCTGTCCCGGGAGAAAACCCTGAGCTCGGAGATAGGTGAGCCCAGGGCTCCCGCCTGGTTCATAGAGCATATGAGGTGGTTCTCGAGAGCTCCCCGTGGTAAAGGAAGAAAGAAGGAGAAAACGAAAACTAAACGCAGAATAAGAAACATTGAGGTTGCATACCAACATATAATGAGCATGAATCAAAAACGAAAACGTGTCTAGACAAAATAATTTTTTTCTCTCACATTTGAATGTTTTGTGTGCTTACAGTCTTTTCCCCTTTGCTTTTGTTCCCACATTCTGCGCTTTTTCAATTTTTTAAATTTATTTATGTAAAGCACTTTAAATAGCCTCTGTGTATGAAATGTGCTATATAAATAAAATTGCCTTGCCTTGCCTCAATATAACTAAGAACGATAAGTCAATCGTTCCTATGTTGTTTCGAGATTTTGTTGGGATCATCAGTTATTTCATTAGCAAACTCATGGGCGATAATGTCTCGCGAAATGTGACATTTTCATTAACAACATCGCCCTTAAGCCGGTCTCGGTGAGGCGTTCAGCACACGAACACGCTGGTAAACACTCGTATTCCTCCAATCGCAGTCCTGATAAACATATGGCGCTTAGCAGCCTCCCATAAGAGTCAAGAATTCTAATTAATACAGCTTACTCTTTAAAGAACACACATACTCTCTTAATTTCTGTACCCAAACACACACTCACAGTTCTGGAGATGTGCTAGCCCCCAAGTGTGAACAGCCCTTAATAAAAATGTTAATTGAATCTTAGGAAGTCTCTAGGCCCAGGTTTAGCCTGATTCTCCACAGTCTCTCTCTCTCTCTCTCTTTCTCTCACACACACACACTTGCACACTTCACAGCATTTACACAGGCACTCAGCTGTTTCTGTGAAGGCACAGTCATTAATTCTTATCTGTTCAGACGGACCAACTGTAACATCACAAATCTCAGAGAGAGCAGGAATAGGTGGGTGGGTGAAGACCTGTCATCATGTGGCAGAAGGACTATTTTTCACAACTGACCATGTTTTTTAATATATATGTTGTTGGGGGTCTTCAAATGGCAATTAATTAATGCTTTAGGCCTGTTTGATCATTCGTCATCTCCCTATGTCTCTTATCTAGGGATACCGAAAACCTCCAAAATGTAAAAACAGCATTTGCATCCCATTTTAGGTTTGTACTATGATGGATTTCAGAGTGTAATAGAATATTCATCAAGAAAATGCGATGCTAATGTGTTGTGGGTGGTTGCCAGCTTGTTTTTTAAGGCTGTTGCTTGGTTGTTGCTTAGTGGCTTAAAGGTTAAAAGAGCTCAAAGTCTCTATGTTGTGCTATTTGATAGCTTATACTTCTTGGAAAGATTAACATTAATTCATATTATTTATTCATGGATGGAAAAAAGCTATTTTTTAAACACAGAAGTAAAGCTGTTTCCTCTGAATGTTAATGACTTCCGGTTGAAAAATAATAAAATGCAGGAAGGAGTGAAACAATTGGTGTTATAAACCAGCATGTTTATGATCTTTTACAAGATTGATTCTGTTTGGTTAATACACATCTATAGTAGTTACATGCAGGTTTAGACCCCATTTACACTATTACATTTTTTTTTAAAACGGCGTTTTAGAATAAAAACAGTCCGCATCCACACTAGCATTTCACTCAGCATTTCTGAACAACTGTGCATCTACATTACACCGCTGAAAACACACATCACGTGACCACACACACTCTCTGGCATGCACTTCAGCATGCTTTGCGCTAATCTACTCATATGAGAGCTGTGCACGTCGGACTGTTCATCAAGGATCTACCGCTGGATCTAATCTCACTATATTTGTTAAATGTGATATTTAATTAATCTTGTTGTCTATATCTAAGACTTATTCCTCGACTTTGGTCTTTTAAATCTATTACTTGTTCTTAGGTAACGTTTTGGCTGAGCGCAAAGATAAGTTAATATATTAATTAATGTAACCGCTGACACTGATTCTGCATATTGACTGATTGCTTGCCTTCATTTCCTATATTGTATAAACTTATTGAATGTTATACTTTTATAATGGTCATTATTGATTATTAAAACTGATTCAATGAAAGAGGCAGGGTATGTTGCATATTTTTCAAGGAAAATGAACAGAGGCAGTTATGTTATAGGCTCTGTTTTGTTATTAATATGCATGAAGATGACGGTCATATAAATATGCAACTACACGGCTCCTCAACCTTTTTGGTGTCTGTTAAGTTGTTAATATCAAATTGAAAATAGGCAATTCATCATATCATGTTTTCATTTTATGGTTAAGGAAGTGAAACAACGTAGCCAGAGTGATGTGAATGAGGTTATAAAGTACACTGTTCTCTTTGAAGATTTACCCGTCGTGTCCTCAGGAATTTGTTTTCCATATCAAACTTGCGAAGTATGATAAAGTGTGGACGGATGGCGTAACCGTAGCAAAACTTATGCATTTTAAAACGAAAACGTATTAGTGTAGACAGGGCCTTAGATTTTTCAGTCTCACTTATTTCAACGATCCTATCCAGCCTATGGGGCCGATCACACCGAATGCGTTTTTTGCTTTGAGAGGCACATTTTTTCAATGATTTACTAAGGGCTGCGAGCATTGTGCGTGCTGCTTATGCGCCCTGCGCGTCTCGCATTTTAACCCCCTGCTGCGCCTCGAGTTTTTGCCCTTGCGTGCTGTGCTCTCACAGTTGAAAAAAAGTCAATTCTGGGCGGAAAAAGCGTGTTACGTCAGTTGCTTCTGTTTCTATCTCCAATCAAAGGAAAGCAGAGGTGTGGTTTCCGTTGAGGCAAAGAGCATAGAATCACCAAGAGGCGACACTCTAGTGCAATTTGTGAAACAGCCACTAGATGGCGTGGTGGCCATTTTTGAATGAAAGCTCCAACAGAACAACAGCATATTATAAGTCTGTAAAATAAACTATTAAAAGTGCTGATGAATGTGATAGTAAATGTTGTATTGTCGTCTTTCAGGTTGTATCTCAGCTTTAATGCGCTTTTTAAATAAATAAATAAAAAACAAAGCAGCTGCTTGCCATCGCGACAGCAATAAGATCCAATTAACAGCCGATCGCTTTCACTCCAAAATGGTGGAATCTGGGGCTGTTGCTGGGCGCTGCTGTTGCAATGGAACGTTCTATTGAGTGTCGCCTCTTGGTCATTCTAAGCTCTTTGGTTGAGGCGCCTGTAGTGTTTGTGTTGTCAAGACAATAACAGAGACTTTTGAAAATAGAGGAGAGGCTTGTGGTCGCTGTTTTTTAGTTATACTGAGCTGTATGACTTCACAAATCTTGAATATCACAATATTAAAATTACATTAAAATCAACAGCAAGACTCACGCACAATACGCCGTTAATTCAGTCATTGCCTAGCGACATAAAGCCCACCGCGCTTCTTTTTTTTTGTCAACAAAAAAGGCAGTGTGTGCGCTTTGCGTTTTTGGAATGTAAATGCTCGTTCGGTGTGATTGGCACCTATGACAGCAACAGAACCCCATAAAGACACATGGAGTGCTTTCACACTAGCACTTTTGTACTGCACACGGGCTCGTTTGACATCAGAGTACGTTCAGCTAGTGTGAATGTGTCTTCTGAACTTCTGGTATGAATGCAATCATACCAAATAACGGAAGTGAACCGCCAACTGTACAACAAACTATTGCTTTCATAACATTCATTTGTGTGTGTGTGTGTGTGTGTCTGAGTATCACGTACTGTACCTTGTTGACAAGCGGGACTGAGCCAGGGCAATCACAGTGATAATGTCTGCTTGTCTCCTTTAAAAACAGCTCCTGCAGACATGTTCTGAATGCTTACAATATTTTTGCGGCAAATCTGAAACATGTGTGTGAGCGGAGTGCATGTATGGAGTTTTAGTCCATGGGATGATGGATTTGTAGTCCTTTAACACTTGTGAGTGTTTTCCAGCAATCTATGTTGTTTTAGATTGCTAGTGATTGTGACACTATCTTTCTCCTGCTCTTTCTCATATAAACACACACACTAGCACTGTGCTGCTCCATGATGTTATTAATTAAACAGTTTCTGAAGAGATACTTGACATTAACATTTAATATTCAGTTTCTAAGTAGAGATGCTGCTGAATAAAGTTTTGAGATGTAAAGAGACTCAGGTAATCGAATGAGACAGAACATTACATTTATTCATTCATTTTCCTTCAGCATAGTCCCTTACACTGTAAAACCCAGTAAGGTAAGGTAACTCAAATCAGTTAAGGAAACCAATTGCAACAAACCATTAGTTCAAAGACTAATCGTTATGAGTTCTGTGAACTTAATCCATTTGAGTAAATTAAGCAATTTGAGCACAGTAAAACCCAATTAATGAAGAGAACTCTAACCAATTGAGTACTGTAAAACCAAAAAAGCTAAGGCAACTCAAACTGTTTAAGGAAACCGATTTCTACAAACCATTTTAGTTAGGAAACTAATCTATATGAGTACTGTGAACTTACTCCATTTAAGTTTAAGTAATGAGGTATTTAATTAACTAATTTTCTCAGAGTTCAAAGAGTTCAAAACTCTTTTCAAATGAGTAGAATTAACATTCAGTAAATTGAGTTACTGTAATTACTGTACACTCCACACTTCTCATCATGCAAACTCCACACAGAAATGCTAACTGGCCCACCTAGGAGTTTAACCAGGGACCTTCTTGCTGTGGGGTGACAGTGCTAACCACTAAGCAATCATGCTGCCACATCATTTACATCTCACACTTTATTTTCATGTTCTTTTCATTAAAACTAAAAACAAAAGATCAACCGCAAATGGATAGGATATGTACAAAAAATTGAGTATATTATGGATTTTTAAAAAAAAAAGTGTGTGTTGAAGTATTTATGTTTGCATTTGATCTGTCAGTTTCAGTTTTAATATTAGTAATCAATATACATCATAATAATAAAATATGCATTTTGTATATAATATGTAATATGTGTGTTTTTAATACTTTTTAATAATAAAATATAATTTTACTGGTATTTTCAAAAAATGCTTTATAGAGGCTATTTTACTAGTTTACTTTAAAATTGTGGTTTTTGTTTGACAGTCAGCTTCCAGTCATCTATTTTTTAATATATAACTTGTGTTTTAAAACTGTTATTTTACAGAATATTATATTAATAGGAATAATATATTCCTATATTATTAAGATCAAACCAGTTCAATAAAGTTACACACTAACAGTTCTACAAAGAAACATTGTTATTGTATAGACTTTTCCTAAATTATTATAATCCATCATCATCATCATCATCAATATACTGACATTATTAAAAGTTCAACATGAAACAACCTCATTTAACAATTTTTCCTTAAATTATTATGATCAAACACCTTCAATAAAGTGAAAAGTGCATGCTGGGAGCATTGTCCCAAACTCATATAAGGCTTCCTTCACTGCGGCCAGAAATGCTCACCATTGTTGAGATTCATAGGCTGATTCTCGGTCTCTGTGTTTAGAGTCTGCCTGATTTTCAATTGGTTTTCATAGAAGTGCTTCATTCTGTAGAACCACAGGTGTGAGCCAAACAATTATTTGATGACAATCTCTGATCATTTTTCTTCTAATTTTTCAGTGCCATAACTCACACTTACAGCAGACATACTAACAAATAGGTTATACTGTACAATGAAGGGAAAATATTGTAATTATTTTAGTATGGACATTTGATATATTGAGCTACTTGTTTAATTACAATTTATTACTGTCATTTTTCATACAGTAAATTGATATGTAATTTAATTAAGCATCAGTGGGCAATTATTTCTGTAAAATAAATGAATTATTCAAAATTCTCATTAATAATATAATCTATAAAATTACACTCAGTTTGTTCATTTGCAAATGATATTGGTCATTTTACAGAGTATTGCATATAATTTAAAATAACAGAAATATATTGTACAAAATTACAGCTATTTTCTGTGAAATTTGAATTATTTTACAATGTACCCAGCAAGCACACAACATCGTAAGATGTTGATATTAGGTTAGATTTAGGTTGTGACATCAGGTGGCCAAAATTCAATGTCTAGACAGCGTTTAAGGACAATATTATTCTGACGTCCAATAACAGCATCAAACGACATTGATATTAGGTTGAATTTAGGTTGTGTTGGAAAGTGACCAAAATCCAAAGTCGAGCCAAAATCTTAAACCAACATCAAATATTGACAACTGTTCGTCAGGTATGGCAACCAAAATCCAACTTCTGATAGACATCATAGTGATAACGTCCACATAATATCAAGTTGTAACATCAGTAGACGTTGATATTTGGTTGGTATTAGACTGGACATTGACATCGGCCTGACATTGAGTTCTGACGTAAACCAGATTTTTATTTTCAAACAACACGCAACATACCCATTATGTTGGGATACAAAGGCAATCTGAGATTATGTTGATGTCCTGTGCCTGCTGTTTATGTATGTATTGTATGCATGTGCTTGATGTATTGCCACTTTGTCATGCTGTAATGGCTTCATACAGTTACAGTTTTGCCATGTTTTGTCCATGGACCATGATTAAGTGCAATCAATTTTACCCCCATCAGATTGCATTATCAAACAGCAAACACTGTAAAAAGCAGTTTGTTGACTTTAAAAAAATTATAAAACACTACCTTACATTAAGTAAATGAACTATGTGCATAATTATAAAAAAGTAAACTTAAGTTTTAAGTTGAAACAGAAATACTTAACATTTTTTTAAAAGTAAAATCAACTTGTCACTTTGAAGGCAATGGTTTTACTCTCCTTTTTAAGTAATTACTTTTTTACAGTGCAGTGTACACTCACCGGCCACTTTATTAGGTACACATGTCCAACTGCTTGTTAACGGAAAAGTCACAAGGCAGCAACTCAATACATTTAGGCATGTAGACATGGTCAAGACAATCTGCTGCAGTTCAAACCGAGCATCAGAATGAGGAAGAAAGGTGATTTTAGTGACTTTGAATGTATCATGGTGGTTGCTGCCAGACTTGCTGGTCTGAGTATTTCAAAAACCTAATCTACTAGGATTTTCCTGCACAACCATCTCTAAGGTTTACAGAGAATGATCCGACAAAGAGAAAATATCCAGTGAACAGTAGTTCTGTGAGTGCAAATGCCTTGTTGATGCCAAAGGTCAGAGGAGAATGGCCAGACTGGTTTGAGCTGATAGAAAAGCAACAGTAACTCAAATAACCACTCGTTACAACCGAGGTACTGTATGCAGAAGACCATTTCTGAACGCACAACATGTTGAACCTTAAGGCGAATGGGCTACAGCAGCAGAAGACCACACTGGGTGCCACTCCTGTCAACTAGGAACAAGAAACTGAGGCTACAATTTGCACAGGCTCACACAAGAATTGGGCAATAGAAGATTGGAAAAATGTTGCCTGGTCTGATGAGTCTTGATTTCTGCTGCGACATTCGGATGGTAGGGTCAGAATTTGGCATTAACAACATGAAAGCATGGATCCATCCTGCCTCGTATTAATGGTTCAGGCTGCTGCTGCTGGTGTAATGGTGTAATGGATATTTTCATGGTACACTTTGGACCCATTAGTACCAACTAAGCAATCGTGTCAACACCACAGCCTAGAGTGTTTTTGCTGATCATGTCCATCCCTTTATGACCCCAGTGTACCCATCTTCTGATGGCTACTTCCAGCAGGAGAACATGTCTTGTCATAAAGCGTGACTCATCTCAGATTTTTGAACATGACAATAAGTTCACTGTACTCAAATGGCTTCTACAGTCACCGGATCTCAATTCAATAGAGCACCTTTGGGATGTGGTGGAATGGGAGATTTGCATCATGGAAGTGCAGCCAACAAATCTGCAGCAACTGTGTGACGCTATCATGTCAATATGGACCAAAATCTCTGAGGAATATTTCCAGTACCTTGTTGAATCTTTGCCACGATGGATTAAGACAGTTCTGAAGGCAAAAGTGGGTCAAACCCAGTACTAGTAAGGTGTACCTATTAAAGTGGCCGGTGTGTGTATAGATTTTGTACAGCTGAAATATCTAGCTTTTGAACATTGTTTAAAACAAAATGTATGCATTCTTTGTCAAAGTAGGAAATAGTGTGGAAGGAGCCATCAATCAATTTTTCTCACCTTTGATTGGCTGCGTTTGGGAACAGGTGTTGATATTTACAGTATGTTGCTGATCGCCTGCTTATATCATCAGGTTGTTGCCCAGAGCAACACTGGCACAACAACGTACTTCACAATAACATCAAGATTTTAGATAGCAATTCCGAAAGCAATTATTTGTGGAAGTTTGAGCGGGGAGTTGTAAATCAAAACTTTAATAGTTTGTAGTTTTAAATAAGTGTTCCATTCAAAAGTGAAGAAAGGCCACAGTTAATTTGATACGATTTGAAAGATCACCAGCCTGTATCCATTCCTGTCTCTTCTTAGCCAAATCAGCCTTAACAAATCCATTTCTTATGCAAATAACTTGTGCTCTATAATTACCTCCCAAGCAAGATCGCACAAAAAGCAATGGATGACACTTTTTTCCTCCCATTTATTGTAATATTAGGACTGTGTTCTTTCTTGCGGTAGATATTTGTAGTAATAGTGACAGGAATGTGGCACTCTGGAAAAAAAATCCCCTCACTTTAGCTAGTGAGATTTAATATACTACTGGGATTCTAAGAGGTCGATCATCCAAAAAGGAAATTTTGTCATTATTTATTCGCCCCTTGTTAGATAAAACCACATAACTTAGATTGAAAAAGATTCAACAAAAGCATGCGTTCTTGCAGTATAATGAAAGTGAAAGAGGACAGGAACTGAAGATCTTTACAATTAAATATCTGATTCAGGAAAGACAGATGTAATGACTGATTTATTTAATTAAAATCAAAGTCATTTGACAAATTTTCAATAATTTGTAGAAATTATTGTATTTACTAACTACTTTTGTGAGATTTTTTTTCTGGGATTTTTACCTTCTTGATTCAGTTTAAATGATTGTCTGAATGTAGTCTGTTTTTCTTTAGTTCAATTCACTAGTTCAGTTTTTCTTTACACAAGCCTCTTGTAGAATTTTTTAATGTCCAATATCTAATTTTACACATTTTTTTGGAGTTTTACCTCCGTTTCATATTCACTTAACAATATTCATTCATTCCTTCATTTACTTAGTCCCATTGCTATCCACTGAGCCCAGTTTTTTTTTTTCACAAACCTATTGCATACTTTACATGACTAATAATTCATTTTAATTAATTTAATATTATCTCCTTCAGTTTTTGCTTGAATAAAATCAGGTCAAATCATTTATTCAATAAGGCCAAAAACCTATTACTAGTTATTTTCCAAAACCTATTTATTTTTCAAAACCTATAGTGTGAGTTGAATGACTAATAACTCACTTAATAAAATATGCTTGTACATTTTCAAGCTTGAGAAATTATTATTCATTTCAATAACAAGAAATTACAATATTTTATAAAAGTTTAATCTCATCATTGGAAAATGGAAAAAAAAACCTTCTTGCTGTGATGTGACAGTGCTAACCACTGAGCCACAATGCCTCTCCACTTAACAATATTTATATTTTTAGTGTGGATAAAATCTGGTTCCATTCAGTGTTACAGTCCAGTTATTTTTTTCATTCACACAAACCTATTGTATGACTTTACATGACTAATAATTTATTTTAATTAATTGTCCTCCTTCACAGACTTCGACTGAATGATTTGCTAGAATAAAATCAGGTCAAATTACTTCAATTCAATAAGGTCTTTTTTTTTTTTTTCAAAACCTATTGTATGAGGTTGAATGACTAATATAAAAAGTTGTGCTCATACATTTTCAAGCTTGGGAAATTACTATTCATTTCAATAACATGGAAATTACAATATTTTATAAAACTTTTATCTCATCCTTAGAACATGAAAGAAAATAAGGCCAAGTTGGATGGCATGAATCAAAGTTTTTGCATGTCCGCCAGTGAGTTTGAGCTACTTGAAGCATTCAGAAAAAACTAAATACCCACAAAGGAACTCGACACAGAGGAACATAAAAACCTACTGCCAGCTGGAGTTTCGGAAGTGTTATTGCAGAGCAACACAAACAGCATGAAGAAGTATAAATGCACGACTGTGTGCAAAGCAGGCGCCGTGGGTCATGGCGATCACTCGACGCAGAAGTATCAATCAGCCTTAAGTGATAACAGAATTTGATACACTGTAAAAAAAGTTGTGATTTCAATGGTAAAAAACTGTAAAAAGTCTACAGTAAAAATCCATAATCTGGTTAACAGTGTGTTTCCTTAATATATACGGCAAATAAATGTAAATTGACTTTCCCAGAATTCCCAGCATGGCACATCACTTTTAATGCTTTTTTTTTTGACATTACTATGGATTTTGTTTGTTGTTTCCCCATCAGTTATGTACATTAGAGATTTAGGTTACATCTAATGTTGATAAACAATGTTTATTTTGGTGTTTAGTTGCTGAATGAATGACACTGAGCACCTTCTATACGCTGATACACTTTTCTGCTTGTGGGAAAAGTTGTTTGTGATGAGCATTGGTTCATTTCTCATCACCACCTGCATATGACTGTGTTAACGTGTCTAACGTATCTGTAACAAAAACGGTGTAGATGGTAATTCAAAATACAGGCATATTACAACTTTAAATTAATAAAATACGGTAGTTTTACTGTAAAAATGAGAAATTACTTATAGTTCCATATTTTTAATGGTGAAATACTGGCAACCACAGCTGCTGTTTTTTTACCGTAAATTTTACGGATTTATTTTTTACAGTATATTTCACTAAACGATTACTTTAAATTGATCATTTATTGCAAAATGTTACCACAAGTAAACAAAAAAACTCGGCACATTTTTTCCAATATGTTTATACAACAAGGTATGCTTTTCCTTTTGAAACTGACACTAACTTTAACTTCTTTTTAAAAATAAAAGGATACTGTCAGTTTCCCAGTACTGGGTTGCAGCTGGAAGGGCATCCGCTGCGTAAAACATGCTGGAATAGTTGGCGGTTCATTCCTTTGTGGCAACCCCTGATAAATAAAGGACTAAGCCGAAGAAAAAATGAATGAATAAATGATACTGTCACCAAGCAAGCTTGTTTATACTGTTGATCATGTTGGTGTACTTGTTAACTATAGCCGTGTTTTTGCATATTCGTGCCGTGACTTGACAATGACACTACTTTGAAACTGAATTTTTTTTATGTATAGCATCATGCACCTGAATCTGTATGCATGCAGCCGTACCCATATGCGTGCGTGTGTACATCTGAGATGCTTGGTAACACTCCCGTTAATTAATTTCTTCAGTAGAAGCACAGCAGCTCTGATGGGAAAAAGAGACAGGTAAAAACTGCACCCCTGTGTATCCGCCTGTACACATCCAGGAAACCTCTCTTTGGTGTGACACCTGCAGTCTTTCATTTACCAGCCTTCACCTTGGTATGGGAGGGAAGATATCCTCACACACACATACTCAAATGCATGCACACACACATGCCGTTCAGGTTGACATGAGATAAATATGAAAGAATTCAGGCCTGGCGGCTTGCTGCAGCTTCCAACCGGCACGCTACTGCTTTGGCAGTCTTTCACCGAAGAGATTTTCCCTCATGGGGTGTGTGTGTGTGTGTGTGTGGAAACCTCTGACATTGATAAGTCCTATGGACAAACTTCACACTGATCTAGAATAAAATGAGGCATCCAGTTTGGGTCTCCAAAATATAATCCTAGATATCTGTGTATGTGTGTGCACCCTGAACGCCAGAGTAATTGAGCGATTGACTTGATGCTTATGGAGGGCAGATGAATCCCGGTAGGAGCCGGATAAACCCAGGATGAATTCTCCACCCAGTTTATCATTCTTTTTCCTTTTTTTCCAGCTCCCATCCATCACTTTCCTATCAAATCAAACATATTAATCTGCCATTTTCCCATCACAAATGAGAAAAAGCAGCAAAACAAACAGAATGACTGGGTGGTGTGTTCTGACCATTAAATTTAATTTAGGCATCAATAGAATATAAACAGGTGGAAAGAAATCTTTCAGAAAGCCAGCGTCGGTGTTTAAATCATCATTCTGGAAGGAAGAGACAAAGAAAAGCAGACACAAAGTGACATTCCTCTTTGTGACTGAAAGAGAGAGAGAGATAGAGAGAGAGAATGATGGAAATAGAGAGTGGGAGAGAGAAAGAGAGAGGTGGAGAAATGACACAGTGTGTGGTTGAAATGCAGATAGGCGGAGGAGTTTGCTCATCTCTTCTTTGAAAGTTGTGAAGTCAGAGTTTCTGTGAAGTTCTGAGGTTTCATCACACTGTGCAGACATCTCAACCTTGTGTAGGAGAAGAGGAGATGATCCGACTTTTCTGGAAGTGCCTTTTCATCAACCTCAGATAGCGCTAATATCAAACAGCCATCAGACAGTATGGAATAGAGGGATTTCACATTCAAAAAATGTTAAATTTCATCTCGCGAGGTCACGATTCGGAAGGTTAAACTTCTTAAGGCGCTCTGAATATCACTTAGATGCTCAGGATATCTTGCTTGACTTTAAAGGTGAATTTTTTTCAATATTAAGCGATGTTTTTCGCTTTCACATGTACTGTAAGTAAGCCGTTTGCAGGGTTTTCACTGAAAAGTGTAAATACCGTGGTGCTAAAGATGTTGCCTTTGGTTTGTTAAAGAGAAATAGTATATTCTGAATGAACAATAGATGAGTCTGGGATGTGACTTTTTCTTTTTTAACCAATGGGGGAGTGTTAAATATCATGTGTTTATACAACAGTGAGCTACTGTAGTTACAAAACAAAAACACCATTCATTTGCTTCATACAGTATTAGGAAATTGATTTTGAACAATAGCTTACTGCAGAGGTTCACAACCTTTTCAGCCCGCAACCCCTAAAATAACAAATTTCAGTGACTTGTGACCCCCAATATCCTCTGAGGTGGTTATACAAATATAGGTGGATATACAAAACCTTGCATGCTACAGTACCTATAGGCCCACGTCTATTTTTTGTTTAATTTTGGAGAACTCTACTCAGAGATCATCCTCCATGTTCAGTTCTGGCCTGTGTTTATTTTTAACCTATGTGAGTGTCGTAAAGGTGTCAGAAAGTTTAACCTGGTACCATGAAATCAATCTGCTGCATCTGACCCTATTGCTGTGTCTTTAATTTAACGTAATGACCCCAGGGGTTGCAATCCAATGGAAAAAAATAGTGTTTTTTATGTAAATACTATTTTATCTTCTGTAGGTTATGGATAAAATATGGTAATTCTAATAGTTTAATCAAATGAATTTGATTTTATGAAATCACCACCACGACTCATAATCTCGTGACCCCCAAGAGATTTCGACCCCCACTTTGGGAACCATAGTGATAAAAGATTTTGTAAATGATTGTTAATGCTTCTTGTGAAGCCATCAGTTAACATTGTCTCACTATCCTTCGGTTTATGCCTTGATTTATCAGGGATCGCCACAGCAGAATGAACCTCCAATTCAGCCAACACTATTTCAGAGAATTTAAAAATAACGCATGTTCCTTCAGAAAAAAAAAAAATATATATAAATGTATAAAATATAATTCTGCCTATTTTTATTACTTGAATCCATTAAATACACCATTTTTTTTACACCTTTGTCTTATTGTCAGGTGGTTTGCACATTTCCCCCCCCCCTTAAATCAGTTTGTAATGTTTCACCTTGCATGTGGTTGACTTAATTCATGGCAATTCATTTTATTTTGGTCCATATTGACATGGTAGCATCTCGCAGTTGCTGCAGATTTGTCTGCTGCACATCCATGATGTGACTCTCCCGTTCCACCACATCCCAAACGTGCTCTATTGGATTGAGATCTGGTGACTGTGGAGACCATTTGAGTACAGTGAACTCATTGTCATGCCCAAGAAAGCAGTCTGTTATGATTCACGCTTTATGACATGGCACGTAATCCTGCTGGAAGTAGCCATCAGAAGATGGGTACACTGTGGTCATAAAGGGAAGGACATGGTCAGCAACAAGACTCATGATGCTCAGTTGGCACTAATGGGCCCATAGTGTTCCAAGAAAATATCCCCCACACCATTACACCACCACCACCAGCCTCAACTGTTGATACAAGGCAGGATGGATCCATGGTTTCATTTTGTTAACGCCAAGTTTTGACCCTACCATCCGAATGTCGCAGCAGAAATGGAGACTCATCAGACCAGGCAACATTTTTCCTGCGATTTGTAGCCTCAGTTTCCTGTTCTTAGCTGACAGGAGTGGCACTTGGTGTGGCTTTCTGCTGCTGTAGCCCATGTCCCTCAAGGGTGGACATGTTGTGCACTCAGAGATGCTTTTCTGCATACCTCTGTTGTAACTGTTCAGTTACTGTTGCCTTTCTATTAGCTTGAACCAGTCTGGCCATTCTCCTCTGATCTCAACAAGGCATTTGCGCCCACAAAATTGCTGCTCACAGGATATTTTCTCTTTTTTTCAGACCATTCTCTGTAAACACTAGAAATGGTTGTGCTTGAAAATCCCAGTAGATCAGTATTTTCTGAAATACTCAGACCAGCCCGTCTGGCATCTACATGCCTAAATGCATTGAGTTGCTGCCACGTGATTGGCTGGTTAGAAATTTGCATTAACGAACAGGTGTACCTAATAAAGGTGAGTGTACATTAATTTAAATAATATAACTAATGTTTTGGTTGAACTCTGAATTTAATCTTGCTATTTATTGACATGTCTTGTCATTGCCACAGTAATTAACTTTAATATAACGTATTATAATTTGACTTTAAGAAACAGCAACAGAATGTATACCGATGTGATATGATGTAAACAAACTCCAGCGAGTGTACTAATTTGCTTTCCACATGCTCATTGGTAATTGCAAGGAGCCGTGTTTTGTTTACTGTTCATTGTTCTGTTTATTTTCCTGCAGCACTACATTTGGACAAATATGGGTATTTATAGTACAGACTATTTTTCTCCAAAGGTCTTGCTTAAACACAATGACAGTCATTATGGCTTTAAGTGCTGGACATACAGTAAATGATCATCTAAAGCATGTGTTGAGAAATGTGTAATTATAAGCGCATTTTCAATGTTGATCATCTTCATTCGCTCTGTTAAGACACAAATCAACGGCACGTAGTGTTTTAAAAGTAATTCAAAGCTGCTAATGGAGTGTTGAGTTTACAATTGACCGCTCTTTAAGCACGAGTGGATTTTAATGCTTATTTAAGAGCAAAGACAGACCTTGACAAGCAATTTGTGATAGACTGACAATGAAGTTTAATGACGTAGGTGATTATTGTCTTTTTTTCAGTTCAAATTGGATAATCAACAAACTGTGCTCTGAGCAGTTAATGCATTACTTGCCGTGTCAGTGCTTAATAACATGTTGAGAGCAGTCAAATCAGTAAAGGGAACAAAATCACACATTTTCACAAGACATGTTTTTAATTCCTTCGAGATGCCATTGAAATGTTGCTTTTAGTCCCTCACACTGACTGCCTAGCTGTTCGCTCCTGTATTTATTTCCAAATAAAGCTACTGTTTTGGCTTTAGAAATGCATTAAATAGTTTCCTCTGGCCTAATTAAAAGTAAGCAAGTAGATAGTATTGACATTTTTATTTTCTGAGAGTCTTTAGAAAGTTATCCATGCAACTTGTTTATAAGTGTTTATAAAATTAAGCAAATAAATATTTATATACACCATTTCACAGAAACGTTCACACCTTGCATTTATTTTCAGCATCAGTGTCAGACAGAGATTGCAAACACTGCTATGTTTTTTCCTTCTATTTATGTCTTTGCTGGATTTATTTATTTCTTTTTTTTTCCAGAACATGTGTACTATATTTCAGGAAACAACCAGAATGTTTTTACAGATGGACAAGCAGTCGATGAAAACAGAATGTGCTTGTGGCATGGTGTGCTTGTTTTAGGGATTTAATCTCATTAAATATGCAAATAAAGGACGTGAAACGTTAACAGTTTCAACCAAAGAAAATAAACACTGACATTTTATTTAATTTAAAATGACCAATTATTTGATATACGAAGTTACTGGTACACCTGAGGGGTATTGCACAAAAGCAAGATAAGGGATTAAGCTAAGATTTTGAGGCTGAATTTAGCCTTGATTCAGTTGCATGAAAGCAGGCTAGATTAAGCTGAATTAAACAACTATGGAGATTTATTGTTTGATTTGTTCTTTGTAACAACCAGGCTAAGATTAATCCTAGTGATCTATATGTTAGTTTCGTTGTCAATGCTACTAGACATTAATGTGTTTTCCAGTCACTCTGTGCTCTTGCCTATTTACATATGCTGTATGTTCCAACTATTAGAATGATAAATATGTTACCTTTTATTAACAATATGCGGAGATATAGACAAGAGATAAAATATAGATAAATGATTAGAGAGAAAAATACATATAGGCCTACAGTATTCAGCATAAATGAGCACAGATTCTTTTAAATATAAATATGTTTATTTATTTCTCAGCAAATATAGGCAATAATTTTGGTCCACTTAAACAAAACCCTTTTTATTTAACAGTTATATTCATTAAAATAAGACTTTGTTTGCGTAGCATATTTAGGTATAGAAAGACAATACATTTAAATTCAAATGAGATATTGCAAAATAAAAATTACAAATTAGAACAATTTTATATTTTACATATATAATTATAATTTTTTTTTGATGATGAAACATTATATTATATTAAATAGACTCAATTAGGAAAAAAAATCTGTGAAACAGCACCAATATCAGTGATATAGATGAAGATTTAATAAACATGATAAAATAAACTAAACCGATAAAATAGATTTACAATATTAGGTACAGTTAAGTGTTTGATTTAATCTTCACGATAAATTCATTAAAAGCATGAATGTTCACTGGTCACGTTTAAGACAATGTGAATGATGTAATTTGTTAAAACACATCATCTTATGTTGAAAGTAGCATAATGCGAGTTCCTAGATTGATGGGCGAGAGGGGCGTCTTTCGATCGTTACCTGATTGGCACACATCAGGTTTTTATCTATACTTGCATCATTCTGGGATCGATTCCGTAGTCATACCGCGAATGTGCACTTATCCTGGCTATAAACATCAGGCTCGTTCTCATCCTGGATCAGCAAACTTGCAACGGACTAAGCCAGGAGGACCCGATTAAACCAGGTCAAGATGCGCTTTTTCTTTTTCCTCGGCATTCTTAATCCACTTTTATGCAATATCCCTCTGAAAACGTTGCTTGTTTGTTTATTCTACACAAAAACCCCAAAACAGGCTTTTGATTGACATGTTATTCCACCAATCACATTTCGCATGCCTCTGGATCAAGTTTTGGGGCGGAAACTACACCCGCGTGCGTCGACGAAAGATAAAATGTTTGCTGTCACATAATTCAAAGTTTAGAGATTTGCCACAACGAACTTCTCAACGGTGGGAAAGTAAGTATTCTCATAACTTTCATATGGACATATAACATATATCGTGTGAATATGAAATATTCTTATCGACCCGCAAAATGAGGACACATCTTCATGTCATTCATAAGAACTCCAAGCGTCTTTAATGTACATATAAGCGCGTTGTCTATTTTTTTAAAGTATCCATATCATACTGTACAGAGATTTATTAGAGCGACCATGAATAAAAAAGGAAAATACTACATAAAAACTGGAGGAACACAAAACGTATGCTGTTCAATATGGTGATTATGGCCCTGATATATCCATAAACTAGCGTTTGTGCAGGCAAGAGCAAATGTAGTAAATAGTTTATTTTTATCTATTTTTTCACTAAATGAATTAGTGGCATGAAAAACCTGTAGGCATATTCAGTATTGATTAAGGGAATGGGAAGACCATCTGCCAATCTGGCATTGTAATGTGACCGCTGTGTTGCTTGACATGATCACCATCAACACGTGTGAAATATTATTTTCAGTTTAACTATGAGAAGCAGCTTTCTTCGTTACTTGTGTTTAGTCTGATTGCACTATTTAGCAGGTTTCTTTGGGTAAAGTCTAGATAGGATACAGGATAGGATACAGCTGCTGATACGCACACCAATATACCATAATTTTTATAACGCTGTGTAACATGTTGTCCAAACGATACTGTTGTCCAAATAAACTTAAATAAAAAAAATAAAATAAATAAATAAAAAACTTAGATATACGTTAGGAATGGTAAATGTACATTTTGGCAGTTTTAAAAGTTAAGGAAAAAGTTGTTTTTATATTCTCACATTCCTTCAGTGACAACTTGTGACACCCTCCCTATATTGTTTACCATGGTACTTTGAATATTCAGTCTGAGATGACATGTTAGTATAACTTCAAAATAACATCAGAATAATTTAATTGACTGTGAACAATGTTGTACTTTGATTCATTTGCTGCTAATATGATTTCCCAGTTTAGAATTTGCAAAGAATACTTATCTGATATTATTTTAGAGCTATTCCAGCGTTATGGATGTGATATTTGCCCTAAAATTTCAGAACATTAATTCACAGAGAAAGTATTTGTTAACATTATATTGAGATATCTGTTTACATTTTTCCAAAACAGCTAACCACAGAGTTCTGGGATCTGAAAAATATCAATCTATAAACAACTTTTATATTTTAAATGAGGAAAATAAACATGCGTTATGGATGTGACAAAACAAGTTAGCGAGTTTACAGTGTAAGACATACTTTGTAGAAATTCTTTGTAGAAATTCCAAAAAAAACAAAAAAAAAAAACAATGCTAATCTAAAGAATAAAAGTTGTCTCTTTAGAGAACAAACACGATTGATTTTTTTTTGTTCGACATATATGAGGAAAAAGCTTCCGTTATGGATGTGACATATGTGAAATTGCCACTTGTGTGATTTTGGTAAATCAAATGTAATTGTTTGAAATGATTGACAGAGACATTTGAACTATTTTTACAGTCCTGTAAAATACAAGCCTACACAAAAAACATGGAAAGGGTTTCAATATTTTTCATGGCAAGGTTGACATTTGCATGGAATTGCTCATTATTATATATTATATACAGAGAAAGTCTGAATGTGTGCAAATTGAAAGATGTGATGTGAAATCTAGCCAACAGACTGTATACGTGACTTCTGTAGCTCCTTCCACTTGCCTATCAGAAAAACCTGCCTCTGCTCACGTCCCCTCATTGCCGCCAGGTTGTGCATTTCAAAGTCTTTAGCAGATGTTGTAGGCCATTCGGGTATTGTTCGCCTACTGTTTCATGAATACCGCACATTTGGTCATCCTGCTCATTGGGTGCATTTTTGCATGAAGTAGAGAAGTGGATACTGTGTTTGTGGAGAGAGTTTAAACATCCAGGTTCGACCTAATCATATTTCAAGGTCACTGTCACATAATATATGTGCCTTTTAGCATTTTACAAAGTCGAAACTGTCTTTGTGTTACCTGCCAGAGAGACTTCAAACAGATAGATTTATGTATGACAGTAAAGGTGATTTTTTATTTTTTATTTTTTAAAGCTCTGAGCTGTTTCATATGCACATTTTTAGTCACAAATGTGCAGATTTCCTATATAATTTCACACAGCCTCAATTATAAACGTCCATCAACATGCCTTTTTTATAATTGAGGTCTTTCTGCTATCTAAATACTAAATAGGTCCTCTGATACGGTCATAACAGACATCATTAAAGCCGATGTTTCGGTAAAGACTACTGTAACTCATAAACTGCGCCTCGAGCTGTTTAATTTCAGCATCCGCTAACAGATTCTTTTACAGGTGCACACGTTTCTCGCCTAATGGCCAATTAACCGAGCGGGAGGAGAAGTGTCACGATTAGATTGTTTGATAATTTGTCAACGATCGTAACTGCCTCAATATCCACTCGACTGGTTTTGCGAGGTGTTCATGTTAAAATGAGCTTTATTTGGTTATATGCGAACATTTCCATGAGCATTCAGAGGCCTGGTTGTGAATAGGGAGTTCAGACAATGTAAAACATTTTTTGCTCATGCATTTAATGAGGACATTACCACTGGGTTTCGGGAGTGACGTTTATTTGCAGCCTTGTAGCTTTGGTCTATTGGTTCTTTCAGACCTGATGTGATCTTTAAAGCTAAGGCCGACTGAACTCTCAATTTCCGTTTGCTGTTACTGTCCTCGCGACGAGGAAATTAAATTGAACTCATATTATTTCAAGCAAAATGAGTTACACTTGCCACATTCACTCGAGTTTTTCTCTCTCTTGCTCCCTCATCCATCTGCCCTTTTCCTCCAAACCTTTCGTTAATTAATCTAGTGATGGTATCCTGAGCCATAACTCCCTTGTTTAATGAGATGAGCTGCATGCTAGGTTTTATTGTTCAATGGGGGGCAGTGAGCCATATTTCCAATTTGTCCTCTCATTACGGTGGCAAATGTGCATGGCTTCAGTCACGGGGTGACAGAAGCAGGTACTGAGCTTGAATAACTCTTCTGCATTAGAGGTTAATATCTCTTTCCTTGTGACTGGTGGGTTATAGTCCTGTGAAGCTGTGAGTGCGCTGGTGGAGATGCTGTCTACATGTGTCAGTCTCACTGTGTCATGGGATGTTGAAGAGATACAGTACGTTCCTATTCAATTCCAGTGACTGATACATGACAGTTCTCCTCTACCCACTCTAGATATCACCATTCAGAAGTGAAATGCAATGTCAATGTTTCAAATTCAAATCCTGAAATGATTAAGCAGAAGATAGAACTTTTGGTTTGCATAGTATTAAAAATGTATAAAAAATCTAAAATATAAAAAACTTTTATATTACATCAACTGCTCAGCATTAACACTCATATTAAATCATTTAAAAAATATTATTTATAATATATTCTTATAGATTAAACAGTTCCAAAATTTAGGTGCAGTAAGAGTTTTACATAAGGTTTTGAAAGAAGTCTGCCCTACAGTCTCTTCCACACCGCAGTAAAACAGTAGTATTATGAATTATTTAGACCATTTATAAGAAACATTTTGTATTTTAATATGTTAACCTTTTTTATTAATTCCTGTAATGGCAGAACTGAACTTCTATGCATTGCTGTAGTCTCCACTATCACTCGATGCCTCAGAAATCATTCTAATATTCAGATTCACAGTATTTATTATCAATTTTGAAAACAGTTTAATACTTAATATTTTTGTTTTGTGGAAAGTGTAAAAGGTGTCATTGCTAAATAAAAGGTGCAAACATGATTTGAATTTAATTCTCTGTTGTGGGACTGTTTTTGCCAAAGGCAGTAAAAAGAGTGACACCGTGAAACATTCTAAAATATTTAATGTGTTTAATTTTGAATACATTGTAATAATTACTCAATTCATAGATTTACTCTAATATGTATTTACATTTTATCAGTCGATACTCCAGTCTTCAAAACATGATTTTTCAGAAGTTGTTCTGATAAGCTGATTTGGTGTCCAAGTAGCAAATTATTATTCTTGTTATGATTTGAAACAGCTATATATCTTAACTGTGATACATTTTATATGTGTAAATATATTTTGTTACTTTTGATCTGTTTAATGCATCATCACTGAACAAAAGAATAATTCTTAAAATTCTCATATCATCAGGCAGTAAGTTTAAAGATAAATGGCCCTATCATACTTACGGCGCAATAAGGCATAAGACGTGTTTGGCGCGATGTGTTGCTATCTTCAGACCTGCGCAACCCTGATTTTCACATTTTGCGCCACTTAAATAGCAAATTCATTTGTGCCACTTTGTGGACTCATGTGTGCGCCGGTCTATAAAGAAGATGTGTTAGGCACATTGTTGGTGCGTTGCTGTTTTGAAGAACTAAAATAGACTGCGCCACTGACCAACTGAAAGTTGGTCTAAAGTTCAGTGCAGAGCATGTTAGTTGTGCGCATGAAATGCTTACACATTGCTTAATACACACAGGATGTACAGCAATACACAAATATCTTTACAAATGAAAAAGAATGGATTAAAGGGATTAAAATGTTACAAAAAAGAAAATATTTTTTACATATTTTTACTGCCTTGATGCCTTCATCTCAGGGGGCTTTTTTCAGTTTATTCATGACAGTTTGCTTTTGTATAATGTTTTTATTATTTTTAGTAGTAGTATTATTTATTATATGCATGTATATGTATGTTTATATTTGTTTTAATAAAAACAAGCTTAGATTTGTCCACCTGTTGAGTTTTGGACCATATGGGACGGGAATAGGACGCGTGTTTGGATATAACTCAGTTTTTTGACCACACTTCATTATTATTGTTCATTTATTCGTTTACTGGAAAGTAGAACTGAAATTAGAAGTAGTTTTGAAACAAATGTTTGCGCTTAACAAGCGAAATTAAATGTAGGCTAATGGATGTCTTAAGTGGAGTGCGTACAAAACCGTTTCTTTATCCATGAAAGTAAACAAGTAAATCAAAGAGTAAAAGTAAAGTAAAAAGAAAGTGATGCCGAATGGAGGAGGCTCAGCCCTTATTCTCGCACTGCAGATGGTCTGTTTAACTGTTTTCTTGCTAGTGAAGCGTTCCGTTTTTCCACTTACAAAGTCAGCCATAATAGCAAATTCGCCATGGCGCGACGCAACTGACTCTTAAAGGGAATGGCAGATGAGACTCTGATTGGTTTTATGCACGTTATGCTCAAAACACACCCATAACTCATCAAGAGAATAAGCACAACCCCGTTAGACCATGCGCCATGGTGCATACCGTATTTTTCCATCCTTAAAACTGCAAAAGTGGATTCAGACACATCCTTAATGCTTTTGCGTTATGCACTTTAGACTTTGCGCCTAGATCGTTAAAATAGAACCCAAAGTCTTTATTTATAAAATTGTTTAGTTAAAATTTTTTGATTTGAACTAAATGAAATGCCTGTGTTATGCGACAGCATATGCTCAATATTCTGTATTTTTCAACATTCACTCTGCTATAAAATATTGACCTGGATGGATGGACAGAAACGAATTATCGTAATTTTTTCTCTCATTATTTTCCTCTGGCTCAGAGGTCCCCACGGCGAAATGAACAGCCAACTATTCCAGCATATGTTTTATGCAGCGGATATTCTTCTAGCCACAACCCAGTACTGGGAAACACCCATAAACTCTCATTCACACACACATTCGAACTCATTGTTAGAAAATCTAGCCAATTCCATGCATGTTCAGTAAGGTCAGGAGAGTATTTTCTTCAATGCAAAAAAATATTAGTAATTTGTTAGATACAAATGAATAATTCGATAAACGGAGCTCTGGGTCATGTTACACCAAATGCAATACAAGAATTACATTCAGGAGGGTTACAACCACTCTACATTTCCCTGACTTCCATATTTATACACAGCTGATATAAAAAGATGGAATTTTTTGGAATTCGTCACTTGTAAATCAATTAGCGGTCCTCTGGCAGTCACACCCAAACATACTTCCTCTTTTCTACAAATTCTCTGCACAACATTAAAAGCGTAAGACTTCTCAACTGCAAATATTGTGTTCAGCTTCAGCAGAACCATTTCGTAACCATTTTAGAACCAGTTCGACTCAAACACTGCAGCCATTTCTTAAATTGTGAATCCTAGCCAACTAGGGGAATTCAGGTAGCTAGGCACACATACACACATACCATGACAAACGAGCGAGCAATAGTTCACAGCATGTGGCCTTGTTGGGTGTCTTCATTGAACACTGTCCGTCTTTGGTTTTCCTAAGTCCTCTTTGCCCTCTGAGCCCCATTATTGTGGGATGCATCAGAGGTGCCGTCGCAGCGAGGGTGCGAATAAGTTTTCTCTTTCTCCACATGTTTCAGGGTGACACAACACCGCTGTAGCTGTTCTGTGGACGTGCGTGTGTGTTTGTTTCCTGACTTGGAAGCAAAGAGTTTGTTACAGATTGCCCTAGGAGATGCCTGGGGAAAGGTATACGTGAATGTGTGTGTTTTTTTGCATGTGTGTTTGTGTCTGTTTGAGACGCGTCAGCAGGGTTCTTTAGCAATCAGACTTTGTGCTGGTCCCCTGTCAGTCGCTGTGCTTCATGTGAAGAATGCCCATGCATACTGATTTACCCATTCTCTCACTCCCTCCATCACTGTCTCTCTCCATCCTCCCCACTTAATTTTATCTGTCTATCACGCTCTCATTTAACCTCTCCACCTCTTCTCTACTTTCAATTATTATTCTCTCATTCTGTCCTTCTTACTCTCTCTTTCTCTATATCTATATTGTCTTTTTCTAACATTTACTTGATACGCTGAACTCTATATTCTCGCCTTACCCATGTAAACCTCTTTCTTTCCATTCTCTTTCTCTAGTTTCATCATTTTATTCTCTGTCTTTCTCTCTTTCTGCATCTCTATAAAGACACTTCAGTACCCAAATTGCTTGAATCGCCTTGCGGCTCTTGTCTCAAAGTTTCGAGTGGTCGCTGTATTTCATTCACGCTCTGAAAAGCAGATGAGGGTTTTCTGAAACGTGCAACAAAATGACATATAAATGAAAGCATATGAAATGGAATTGAGTCCTGTCAGAGCAGGAGGCAGAAAGCGAGGGCCGATCTTGTTAAATTCATTCTAGATAGATTCTTATAATGTGCACAGCTGATTAGGTGTTACTTGTACTGCATACTTATGGCCAGTAAGTATGCTGCCACATATGGGCAATCTTGCCATTTGATAACATGTAGATTAGTGTTTATGCTGCCCAAGGTGAGATCCTCTAACTGCTTCTGTGCCTAAGATATTTATTATATGCACCAAATGTAATGGCTTTGACACCGACATCATTTTTTCAGAGGGGCCACCGGGAAATAAACAGCACTGGATTATGTGACTATTTATATGGGGCTGTGTAAAAAAAGATGCACTCTATTTATATGTTTTTTGTAAAATAGATCAGCAACTTTGTTGGAGCATTCAAACTTGGAATTATATTTTGGTCATATGTGTAACCTGTGCATTTAATTTGGGCAAATTGTCATGCAAATCCAAGTCATTTCATAAAACACAAATTGCACAACTAGAACTATCTGAAACTGTATTGTGTACATACAAAACGAACTGAAACTAACTAAAATTATAGCAAAAACATCTTTCATTTTCGTCTTTGTAGATGTATTTAATACATAATCATACTGTATGCCTTATAGAATTAAATCTGTTTACTTCACGCTGCCAGGTGTTTGACGCATACGGCAGTTCTGAGTCTGTAATCCTGCTGCCATTAGACAGATCAAGACGCTCCTCCTCTGGTCAGTCCTCGCAGTTGCTCCCACAACAAAAACAATGGCTGGACACGACAGCAGCACAGTGACCACATTAAACCAGTGACCAGACACTTAAAACTATTAATTTAACACATTTGTGCCCAAGAATGAGTTTTATTTCTGTATTCGTGATCGCAATCGTGAGCAAATCGTTCTTTTTAACCAGATCTTCTAAGTGAACCAGTTGAACTAGTTTACCAAATCGAACTGAATCATGGGAAGATTGTGACAAGATCTGCTTCGTGTTAAAGATCTGAACTTTCCATCTCGACTGTGTATTTAACCTCAGAAGCAGCCTTACACACATGATTTACTTAGGGCTCCTATCTTGTGGGCTGTTTTATTTGAATTTGAGGATGGGTATATGATAGTGGTAATGTGTCCTCTGAATACGTTTCAAAAAACGGTATCTTTGGTTGAGTTTTTATTAAACAACATTTATTCTGATGATTTTGAATCTTTTGTTATCAGTGTAAGTAACTTTCTTAGCATAATATTTTATATCGGCATCTTCATGTGGGAGGTCTTCTCCCACACAGACACGCATGTTAAATTATTCTACCATGAAATGATTGCCTAATGATTTTTATGTATTTTAGGTTGTTTTTCCTTCCTAATTGAACTGCTGTATTTATATTTATATTTTTTATTTTTTTGCAGTTGCTCAATGGAGGACCCTGTGATGTTTATACCCCAGAGCCTTGGGTTCCATAGGTTTGGTCCTGCTTTTAAAAGGCCATTTGCAATGAAAGAATGACCAAGCATCATTCATTTCAATGAAATTTGGACATTTCTGGCAGCAGGAGCAGAGCAAGACATTATGCAGATGGGCAGCAACATGATGCGACAACTACTACTGGGAGTACAGGGTATGTACCATGGCAAACTAGAAATCATAGCACAGTGGACAATCTAAGTGCAAGTGCACGCTTATTGGGAAAAAACACACACAAAAATTCAATCCAGGGTCAAGAGAACAGTCCACATGAATGAAACTAGAACATAATCTATACAGGGAAGTCAGGAGAGCAACACTCAAAATAATATTACAGATATGAGTACAAACAACGACAATTTTTAAATTTACTCAGTTTTTAGCTTTTCATATGAGATTTGCACTCACTGGTATTCTGGAAGCAAGGTAATTCTTGCTTGTGCGTTACTTCTATATCACTCACTCACTGTCCTTTGACTTAGTCCCTTAATTATTCGGGATCACCATAGCAGAATGAACCGCCAGTTGCTCTTGCGTATGTTTTATGCATCAGATGGCTTTCCAGCTGTAACTCAGCACTGGGAAACACCTATACACTCTCTCATTCACACACTCATACAGCCACTTCAGTTTATCCAATGCACCTATATTGCATGTATTTGGACTGTGGGGGAAACAGGAGCACGTTGTAATTAAATTAACTAATTTGGTGAGCTAATTATGGATTCTAGGGACTTGATTAAGATTTTTAAATGTGTTAATGAGATTTATTGGCTTTTTTACGTACCTGCTGGTTCTGTCCAGCTCTGATTTTCCTGTGCTTTTATTGTTTGTGTCCAACTCGGACTTTCCAGTGCATCAGCTAATTTCACCCAGATCTTACTCTCTAGTGCCCACGCTGGTTCTGTCAAGCTCTGACTCTCTAGTGCTCCCATTGGTGCTGTCCAGTGCCACTGCTGGTTCTGTCCATCTCAGACTCTCCAGTGCCTCTGCTGGTTCTGTCCATCTCAGACTCTCCAGTGCCTCTGCTGGTTCTGTCCATCTCAGACTCTCCAGTGCTCCTGCTGGTTCTGTCCAGTTCAGACTCTCTATTGCCGCTGCAGACTCTCTAGTTCTCCCAATGCTTTCATCCAACTCAAACTCTCCAATCCCTTTGCTGGTTCTGTCCAGCTCAGACTCTCTAGGGCCTCTGTTGGTTCTTTTCAGGTCATACTCTCAATCTAGCTCTGACGCTGCAGTGCTCCTGCTGCTACCAACCTGGTCCTTGTCTTTGTCAGCCAACCCTCTGGACCTGAGCAGAATTCAATCAAGTCTCTCTTTCCCACTTCATCTCCAGTTTTCTAGCCCAGTCACCGCTGGTTCTGAAAGCCCCCCAGTTCACACTCAGCCAATGTCATTTTGTGGATGCCATGCTGTGGGACTCCATGTCAGATGGCCCTTTAGTCTCTGCTTCCTTCCTTTGAGCTGAAGACTCAGCCCTTCGAGCCCACATTGGCTCACTATTCCCTTGTATCCTCCATTGCCCATCACCTCACTAGCTCCACTGGGCTTCCTCGTAACTCTGGTTTGGTCTTTGGTCAGTCAATGCTGACAAAGTCGACACTTGTTCATCTTTATTTGAAGATCTCTGGATCTGTATTTTTGTAGGTTTATTAAACTCCTTTCTCCATGCACGTATTTGTCTCATCCCTATCCAAGTCAAGTCAAGGACAGAGAGTGAAATTCAATATAAAATAAGATTTTAACTTGCAGTATATTTACTAAAAAGTAATGTAAGAAATTAATCCAAAACTAAAACGTTATTCATATACTGAATAAAAATCTAATAAATCTAGCTAATTCAGCAGGTTGATGCTTATAGAACTGCAGAAATAATGGCGTTGCCTTGGTTACTGCAGTAAACAAAGCATGATGTCAAATCTAGTAGGATTTCATAAACTACACAGCATCCTGATGATTTAATTCAGGCAAACTTTAGCATACAACCATACTTTGCATAATCAAAAATCATATAAAATTTAATACCTTGCTAAATAGCATTTAAATTTAAATTAAACGTCTCTACATTGAATTTTCAACTTTTAATACTTTTTAAGACCCCGCAGACACCTTGTTAATAGAATGCTTTTAGACTTTAAAAACATATATTTGTACTCTTTGGCATTGCTTTTTGCACAATGAGTGACATTTGAAAATATCTGCTTGGATATTTTTATAACAACATAAAATTATCACAGATGGACATTTTCCTCTACTGGGTAGAGGACTCAAGATTGGAACAGCTTTTTTTCTCTCCCTCTTTTTCTTTTTGTTTATGTGGCTTAATGTGAATTGATTTCTAATTTCATAAATAGTGATCTCGCCAGGCTTTTTAACCATTTTAAAACTAGAAATCAATGGTGCCCTCGCAACCCCCATGAACATGACATTATGATATAGACTTTTTTTTAAGGGAGCCTGAAGGGAGGCAGATCTCAATAAAATGAAAAACACCTTCTGTTTGAAGAAAAGTGAAGGGTCAGCATCTTTGTCTGTAGTGCACAGCCTAGCAAACCGAACGTTTTGGAGGAGTTTAACCTGCCTTGAAGCTTTATATTGCATAACCTTCACTTTACTTGTCTGATAGAGGGCTTTGGACATGTTCAGCTGTCAAAAATCACAAGCAACTGGAAAGTGTCAGCTGGAGAGGAGGGGAGAGAGAGCAATAGAGAGAGGGCCCACCTGACAGAACTGAAGCTATTTGAAGTTTTGCCTGTGTTACTGGCACACAGATCAAAGTGTTGAAAGACAGGAGGACGCCTGTAGGAGAAAAATAAAGAGAGAGAGAGAGACACGAAATGACAGAGCAAAGAGAAGGTTTAAGTCATTTCCTCAACATTAACTTTGTTTTATGTGTTTGCATGAGTTTGTTTCTTTATTTTGTGCCATATAAATAAATATTTTGAAGTGAGACGTGACCGTGGTGACAGCATTGGGTGCAAATAAATATTCGTCAGTTTCAAACTTACTGAATGCATTTTCTCACTATTTATTTTCGTTTCATACTATTACCAAGTCTTTCTGACTCTTGTTTTATTAGCAGACAGCAAGTAATACAATGTTTGTTTTTTATGTTGTCTTTTTTTTTTTTAAATGTGCCATATGTAGTCGTAGTCAAATAATAAGAGATTGGTAAATGGCCATACAGTGAGCCTCAGACACCATTGTTTCCTCGCTCTTATGTAAATTATGCGAATGTTTAACACTAGTAAAATGCAGGTCAATCAGAAAACAAAACAGACTGTTGCCTGACTCTCAAGATTTGCATTTAGCTACTGTAGGTCATGTTCTACTTCATCCAGACCTGACGAGCATCCACGTCATCAGGAGCTAATCAGCCAAAACTGTCACGCATGGGATCATTATTATGCATGTCACAGGCTGCATTTTGAGATAAGAGAGAGAATTATGATTGTTGTTATTTTTAAGTGTAGCAATTTTAACTCCATTTGTTAATATTTTTTGACAAATGAAGTATGACTAACTTGCATGTTTAGGATACATCATGCTTTGTTTGTGTGCATGTGGGAAAGAGCACAGAGAGCTGCGTCAGAGCAGAGCTCATTAATATTCATGATCGTTCCAAATATGATCAATAAGAACCTTCTGATACTACGGGTATTAAATGGAACATAAAATGAGCGTATAAAACCATTTCTTTTAAATGTACCTAAGCCACATAGCTACAATGTAGATATCAGATAACAGGTGAACTTTTTGAATCAGTACAGTATATGGTACCTTTATATACATTTTTTTTTAAATATTTGTAGTGTGCCGTCTTCATGTGGTGCAAGTTGTTTTAAATTTATACTTTTCAATCACTTCTGTTAGAGCCATAATTAGCACTACATTTTGTTGTGTTGTATTTTGTGTAAAGCAATGAGCAATAGGGATTATGATACACATTTCTAGATTTCTTTAACTTCACAGTTTAATATCAGTTTATGTTGAGTTTGATTCAGTTCTGATTGTTTAGATTGATGTTTTGTGTGTATTTTAATGACAATGTGCATTTTGCCTATAAAATACATTTTTTCCCTGTATTAAAGGCTTTTTTTCTTTTGCTGAAGACAAAAGAAGTTATTTTGAATAATCTAGCTAAATTCTGAACAGTAACTAAAGACTATTTTGTTCCCATTTATTTATGGTATGAACCAAATGAACTTTTTGGTTCCATAGAAGAAAGTCATACATAGAACAACATGTGGTTGAATAATGTAAATCACAGGTGTTAAAGCCAGTTCTTGGAGGGCCACAGCTCTGCACAGTTTAGTTCCAACCCTGCTTAAACACACTTAGGGGAGCATGGGGCACAAATTAATGCAGTGTAAAAAGGAATACAGAGTTTTAAGCAATATTTGCTTAGGGTTAACCATGGCATGCTTCCGAGATTTTCAGCACACTGTCAGCAGATGTCTACCTGCCAATTTTTGAAACAGTTCGGTGAAAATTGAATGAGAAGCACAGGAGAAATCATTTTTGCAGCATAAAAGTATTTTAATTATACTCCACTTTTTTTTTTTTGAAATCTGGGAAAGTATGCAAGTAAAATCTTATATTGTTGTGATTACAGTCTTCTGTAGGTTAAATGATAGAACCATTTTGAAAGACACACAGTGACTAAAAAAACATGACACAGCAGGGTTTGTTGTAATGGGGTGTTACAAATAACCCACACACTGTTGGACACCAATTAAACTAACAAAATAATTTTTACATTTCGAGTGTAATGTTGAGAACTTTTTATATAAAAAAAAGTTTTTTCATAGAAAATATTTTTTTAGTAGAAAAAAGTAATTGTATTGCTAATAATGCAAATAAATGCATTGTAACATAATGCAAATAAATCCAAATGTGTTTATCCAATAGATAAAAAAATAAACATGCTGTGCTATGTAGAAAAAAAGAACTGAGTTAAGTACTGAGGAAATATACTATTTAAAGTAAACTGAATTTAAATTAATTGTTTAAGCATGTGATACAAAGAAACCTCTGTCTGTTACAACTTGCCCCGCAGGGTAAATAGTAACATTTTTTACTCCTGGCACTTTTGGCAATACTGCACAGAAACCATTGTTCTGGTGATCATAGTTCCAGTGCTCATTTGTAGGAGAGGCTTGTGTGTTGTTGATTAAAAAAAAAAATGGTTTGTCTAACCCCACTACTTTGTTCATTATTTGGCCAAAACCAAAAAGTGTTACTTTGTGCCTCACTGTCCCCTACCTGTTGGTTTCAAACAAGCCTGAAGGACCCAATTAGTTTGATCAGGTGTGTTTAAATGGGGTTGTATCTAAACTGTGCAGAGCTGAGGCCCTCCAGGAACTGGCTTTGACACCTGTGGTGTAAATGATTACAGATTTAGAAATTTTAGTCACCTATGCCCTAGTAGTTCAACTAGTTGTTCAGCCAGTTAATTTGAACAAAACTGTAGGTATATAGTATAGAGTTAAACGTAATAATCATACTGTTGAAAAATAAGCTGGATGTGTCAAATATAATATAATTTTAAATGAGCTCTAATCAGTCTACAGAAGTTGCCTTAGCAGAAAAAAATGCCAGAACTGCTCAGATGACAGGTGGAACATCTTTTTTTTTTTTACGAGTCCATTTGCATTTGATTGAATTTTATCAGACGTGGAAAGTGGATGTTGGAGTCTGTTAATTTACAATGGTGGAATGGCATTAGAGTTAATGTACCATATCCCAGTATTTGCATTAAGTGACCACTGTGATTGTTGGCAAAAGCCCTGGGCAGTGCGCCTTCAGTATAACATTTTTATATTCACAGAATGCGCACGCTACATCTCAAACTTGCCTACATTGCAAATATCACACTCTCATACAAACACATGCACAGGCAGCGGAGGAAGAAGCCGGCTGACGTTTACACTTCTGTCTCTTTATTCATTATTTAAACCTCTCTGTCTGCAACCTTTGACCCTGGATATATTATGCGGCGACTTGCTGTCTTCTTCGATTGGCCTTGTTGCCAAACACAGAGCTGTACTTGTTTGGACTCCTCCAAGTGCTCCTTTATTTGTGTTTAGAGTTCATATCCTGATGTTGTTGGATCATAACTGTGTGTTGATTGACTGTAATTGGTTGCTTCGCTATGAAAAGGTTTTGTCTGCAATCATGAAAGGAAATGCTAAGCAGATTGGACTGCATGTGTGACTTTGCTCTCAACCATGTGGTTTTTCTCAACATTGCTGACCTTATTCTGCGATGCAGAAGTACGCTCATTTTTGAGATTTGTTTTAGTACTTCCGATTCAGTTGCCTGTGGGAGAAATGACTAGAAATAATGAACGGCAGAAAACGGTCAAACTACTTGCTCTACAAACAAATGAGTTCATGACTATACATAAAATAATAATATCAGTTTCAAGCAGCATAACTAGCTGTTTTTAACATCTAAAAATCAATGGAAGTGAACGAGAACAAAAGTCTCAAGCCAAAAATATTACAATGGATATGCCCGCTCATACATGAAGAATAAGGTCAATAGTAGAGTCTCTTTCTCATCTGCTCTGTCATGGATTTGTTAATATATATGTATTTTTTTCTTATTGTACACGATTTATCAAGGCATGAAATTTCAAAAACAAACAAACAACAAAAAATATGTAAATTATTTCTTCAACTGTTTAAGGCAATTAAAGTTAATTCAGTTAAATGTTACAGATATTACATTGAATTTTAGTAGCGTGCGATATGACCTACTGTACAATTTCAATGGATTTATGCTGTTATAATAGTGTTATAAAAAATGTAATTAATATTTAAAATTTACACTGCTCTCTTTTACTCTCTGATTGAAAAAAATATTATGATTATCTCTAAAATATTATAGGTGCTGTATGTAAGTTTTTATCTCTTGTAAAGCATAAAAATATCATATGTTTGCGGATATTTAGGAAACTTGCTAAGTAAACATTCTTGTTCATCTAAAAAAACAATGCTAAAAATGTGTGTTAGGTGCCGGAATGTCTGTCTTTGTTTTGATCATACAACTTGCCCTATGCCAGTTTAGCCAAATATATTCATGAAGGCTCTCAAAGCATGTGTCCACAGCCGATCTCCAGTGGACAGCAGCAGACTCAGAAATGAGATGCAGATTGAGAGTTCCACATGAGATGGTTATTAATTAACAAATAACAAACATTACAAACAAACATTAGCTGAGCAGGTTACATTTTAACCGCATGTCCTAACAACACACTATGTGATGAGATTTGCAGTGATAAGCAATTTGGCTGTTTGCACCAGACAAAACACAACAGAAATTTAAAAACAGCCATTCAAAAACACTTGTGCTTTTACTGCACTCCAATGAAATGGTAAAGTTTATAATCTAATTAATACATATGAAACCTCTTTAACATCATTGAAAGTAGATGATGAATCACTGATATGTGTTGGCTTACACTGTCACATTTCTAAAGTTGAATTTCAAATGGTTTATTTTATTTTTTAAGATCTGAGCTGAACTATCTGCTGCTGCTTTCAGTATATGGCAATGAGTGTCATGTAATATGGCATTCAAATTCGCATTATTAGCATTTAACACTGAATAAAGCACATGAGGTGATCATTGTGAGTTTTTTTTTGTCCAGCTGCAAGAAATAGAAACTGTTTCTAAATTATAAATTTGCTTTTAGTTAGAAAACAACTTACATCAGCCTTTGTTAATGTCATCAATCTGGCAACCTGCTCTTGCATGTTTTAAACCAGGGGTGCAAAACCTAGTTCAACCACTGGATGTCAAATTTACATACTGCTCCTTTAGGTACAATCATTTTTGTCAAAAAATCATGTCAAATTATTAGGTGAAAGATTGAGTGGAATAAGATGAATTTAAATGGATTGCGTAATGTGTTAACATAGAAAACTTTATATATGAGGAAATATTGCACATATAAGAATATTGCACATATATATATTTTTTTGGTCAGATACATTTTCAAATGCATAGAGAATATATTTCAAGAAAGAAACAAACAAAAAAATAACAACAACAAAACATTAAGTAATTAAAAAATATATGCAAAATTATTTAATTTAAAATTAAGTAATTTGAAAATATTTACACAACAAAATAAGATTTTACTGGAGTCTAGAGCTCTTGTTTTAAATGATTTACAATACATTGTCTTCTAAGCTGTAAAAATTATTATGAACAATTAGTCATGACAGCATATGTTTTAAATTCATTGTAACTTATTAAACTAAGTCAATCATGTTCTAACTTAATTTTATAAGTTATGCAAGCTGTTTTAAAGTCAGTTTAACGTTAATATAAATTTAATGGACTCATAAGGTTAATTTGATTCAGCAGGATTATTTATAGTGTACTTGCTGTTCTTTGTGACCTATCTTTATAAAACCACCAAGTGTCTACTTTTCAAAAGACACCACAGTTCTGTTTGTAGTGTAGACTTAGAAACTTCATGTCTTGTGTTGCTCACAATAGGATGTTGAAGATTAATCAACAAACATTCAATACAATTTTTATTTTTGATTTTATCTGTGTTGAAGAAACCATGATCTTGACTTTGAGCTGTGACCTTCGTATGGTTGGAATGCAGTATTTACTTTTCAAAAGTGAGTGTTGTCTGTTTTCGCGCTTCTAACTTGCATTCAGCTCTGAATCCATGCACTTACTGTATGAAACATTCACTTTATACCCAATCAACCTCTTATAGATAAGTTTTTGCAGTTAAATATTGTGTTTCACTTACAAATACATCACTCCACAGAAATGTTCAGTCTGTGCTGGCTTGCTGCAGTTCCTTTATACTTTATAGTGCTCTGTAAGCATGCTGTGTTTCTTTGCTTTATGGCAGTGTCTTATTGCCTGCATGTTTGGGAACAGCGATTCCGTGTCCCCTGCATCTTACACATTGTATTTAGTTTGTGTCTCTGTGTGCTGTGTCTTTATGTTCTGTGCTCTGCTGTGTCTCGTGCAGTAATAAATAAGAGTGTCCTCACTGATGGGGTTGTATTAATCATTGGCTTTGCTGGCAGCCTGCAGATAAGCAGATTGATCCAAGGCCACCCTGGGACTGCAGCCTGGCACCATCCCATTCATCTCTCTCTCTCTCTCTCTCTCTCTCTCTCTCTCTCTCTCTCTCTCTCTCTCTCTCTCTCTTGCTCATACACACATACATGCATACACACATCTGGAGGAAGACCAGCCCATATTCCCTATTCTGCTATTAAGTCAAGAGCACTCACCAAGAGAAAATATTAAAAATGACCAGTTCACTAAATAAAGGGTCAAGTAAATAAAAACCAATGCAAATGATCACTCTAGTGAACATTGTTCAGGTTTTTTGAAAGTCAAATATACATTAGGGTGTCCACATGGGCTTAAAGTATTAAAAGTTGATAAATCCATTGAGAAAATAGATTTTGTATGTCTGACAATTTGACAAGCTCTGTGCAAGTGGGCGTAACTGCTGTAAACTATTGATTTTCAAGACAGCCTCGCTGCAGCCAATCACCAGCATTTGATCCGGGCACTTTAAGGATGCAGGTTTTCTCCAAGTGGTGCTCACTGACGTTGACAAGATTATACCCTTGGGTATCGAAATTTGGTATCAAACGAAAATGAATTTTTCGATTGGACGAATTGGGACGATTGGGTCACATTGCACATTCATGCATCATAACGTTATGTGATGCAATGAGTGTATGCTTTACTAAAAAGATAGGTCTTTAATCTAGTTTTGAACTGCGAGAGTGTGTCTGAGACTTGGACATTATCAGGAAGGCTATTCCACAGTTTAGGAGTCATAAATGAGAAGGCTCGACCTCCTTTACTTGACTTTGCTACAGTTTTGAGATCTTAAAGAGCGGGTTGGATTGTAGTGAGACAGAAGGCTGGTTAGATAAATAGGAGCTAGATTATTTAAAGCTTTATAGGTAAGAAGCCATATTTTATAATCAATAGAGAACTTAACAGGCAGCCAGTGTAAGGAGGATAAAATTGGGGTGATCATATTTTCTAGACATGGTAAGAACTCTGGCAGCTGCATTTTGTACTAGCTGAAGTTTGTTAATAGAGGTTGCTGGGCAACCAGCGAACAGAGCATTACAGTAATCCAGCCTAGAAGTCATAAAAGCATGAACTAGCTTTTCTGCCTCTGAGATGGAGAGCATACTTTGTAACTTTGTTTCTTCCGAGCTTATCTGAGTTCTGTTGCATGGTTGTGGTCTTATGATTTATTTAACTGCAAATGTTTATTAACAGCTGTTTATACATTTTTTTTATTATTAAATTAAAGGTTTGATACTGATTAGAACTTGAAGTGGCTTCGAGGTTTTAAAATATTCTGAGAAGGTACATTAATACCAAACAAGAAATTCTAATTATTGGCATTGAAAGAAAGATGCACATCATTAAAAATATATTGATGCTGTATAACAAATGGTGTAAAAAAAGCTGCAGGGTTTCAAACATTCATGTTGTCCTAACACACTCAAAAAATAAGATTACTGCTGCTTGTTAAAACTACCTGTTTAAAATGAGCTGAAACAACACAATTCCTGTCATTTCTTTGGCGTTTTAATTTGTTTGTCTAATGTTCAGTCCACTTAAATTTGTAAACAATTAGGATAGCTTAAGCGTTTTGTGTTGGGACAACATGAAGGTATTGTGTTGGTCCAACTACCTGGTTAGGGGATTTGTAGTTTCCAGCATGCTTTGCGTGGGATTGAATTAAGAGTGGGAAATGTTGATAATAAAAGTAATCTTAGGTGTTTAAATTTAATAGACTTGTTGGAGTTTAATCTTCACTTATTTTGAAGATTTAGAAGTTTTCCATGTAATGCTTTGAGTTTTGAGATTACCATCTTGCAGAAGCACCCATGCTTTGGATGATGGCAGCTTATTTAGAAAAATTGCAGTTTGTTGCTTAATGATTGTCTTAAAATTACTTCTGAGATCAGTCTCAATCAACTTTATATGCAAGTCATGAAATATGCTTAAATGTCTATTGTAGTTCATTTAAGGAAATGTTTACTTGTGTTGTTTTTTTTTTTAGTTGGTGCTAAACAAATTTATTGGATGGAAATTAAATTGAGTTCATCCAATGTTATTTTTTTGAGTGAACAAATCGATTAAGTTAACTAAACTAATTTAAGTTATTTGAACATAAAATTAAGTTGAACCACAAAAATATCAAGAACAGAATTGTTTCAACTCATTTTAAAAAACGTCGTTTGAACAAGCAGCAAAAACATTAGAATAAAATATTCAACAAGATTTAATGAGAGAAAGATTTTTTTTAAATATACTGTATATATTTTTATTGTTTTTGAAACAACATACATTCGTTCAGTTTCCTTTGGCTTAGTGTCTATTTCAGAGTTTGCCACAACAATAAACCCCCCAACTATTCACGGATATGCTTTGCGATTTAAATATTGCGATATGAAGATAATATTTTGGTACAGAAAATGTATAATCATAGTGCTAAAAAAATGCTTTTCTTACCTTGCTTTGTCTCATGTCTAGTACAAATATCTACAAATTCTTAGATCAAGTGAAAATATTGTTTTGTTTTCAACTCCAGTGGAAAAGTCAATTTATGAAAATTATCTGCCAGTGGGTTAAGTTAAATATTCTTGTTTTCACTTTAAATGTAAAATGGACAAATGTAAAAACAATGTGAGAACTTTTTTTCAGAATTTATAATATCTTATAAATTCTGTATTATATTATATATTATTATATTATATTATAATCCTGTATAAATACAGTAATTAAATACAAATATGTAGTTCCTGGTCAACTATAATCTAAACTCAACATTGCATATCTTGCGATGTGACTTGCAGATTTGCGTATTGCGTTATTGATGCTGCAGCGATGTATTGTACAGCCCGAATACACACTCACAGATGTCACAGCCGATTTAAAGTGGCCTGAGAATGCGGCCTGTCTGCTTGAAATTCGGTGTAAAGACACTATACTGCATTAAATGGTTTGTGTAACGGTTTGTGTTTACAGCTTTATGTTTGATTTCTATGCTGCTTTTGCTGTGTAAAGATGCATTTACATTTTAAAATTGCCATACCACAGGGAATAAAATATTCAATTATCTCTAGACCAAATCACTCTAATATTCTGTCATCTTCACATCTCTCTTCAATTTTTTTTTCATCAGCTACTCTGCATATTATTCTGAAGAATGTATGTGTTAAAGTTTTAATCATTTTAGCCTGATGTAACATTTTGCGTGGCACAATGCAGTCTTTGAAGCTATTTAAGATGATGAGGAAGTTAAAAGGTCTAAAGGAAATCAACCTCAACTTCTAATGGATTTGTTTAGACAATTATAAATGTGTTATTTCAAAAAGAATGTATGATCTTCAAGAGATAAAAAAAAAACATATTTTCTATCATAGAGTTCAAAAACACATTTTCTAATTACTGAAATATTTTCTAAGTAAACATATGTAAACAAGGATGGACAAATACTTTGTTAAAGCAGCCTTGAGATTTAAAAGAAATGGATGATAAAAAAATTGGTTGCCATGGGAGCGGCTACTATATAAATATGGTCACTTCAGAAATAGTCAGTTAAGCACGTCACTTTTTCCCGAAACATCAATCAAGAAGAACATTCCTTTAATAATAATCAAAATTATCCTCCTGCATTTAAATGTAGGAAAGGCTTTAATTGCACTCTGATAACTGAACATTACAATTATTTTTTAATTCTGCAAAATGATAATGTATCAAGCTGTACTGAACTGACATTGCTTTCATTTTTTTTATACAGCATGGCATATTGGTTTCATGCTCTTGTTTGACTGCCTCTTACAACGTATGTATTGTTTTCTTTGCTTATAACAGCAGATTTATTTTGAGCTCTTTTGCTTTTTCATAAGTCTCTTTACAGTACATGGTCATGTTATTGGAATATTGTTTGCGCATGTACTTGAGAGCTCCTCTACAACAGTGCAGAATGCATTATTATTATTTTACTGTATATAGTTCTGTTCATCCAAGGATTTGAACTGTTATTGCTCTTACTCACAGTGTTAGTTCACCCCAAAATATTTTTTTAAAAGTTGCTTAGTCACTTTGTGAATGCATTTCTTGTATTATTGCACAAATCTGTCTGGATCCCACAAACTATGTAGTAAATTAGATTGTTTTATCTTTCAAAATAGGGTGATAAAAGTAATCAAACCTATAAAGATGTAAATAACTAAATTACTAAAACTTTAACAAAAAAACTAACAAACAAAAACAAAACAACAACCTGCAAAGCATTAATTAAACTACAAAATTATCTTGTATTTGAAAATAAAACTAAACACTTAAATAAACAGGATTGTATCAAATACAGTACACTACCTGACAAAAGTCTTGTTGCCTATCCAAGTTTTAGGAACAAATGGCAAAGAAAGCGTTCTTGCAGAGTTCATCAAGATTCTTTAGATTCTTCTTTAATGCCTCCTCCATCTTACCCAAGACACGCTCAATAATGTTCATGTGTGGTGACTGGGCTAGCCAATCCTGGAGCACCTTGACCGTCTTTGCTTTCATAAACGTTGATAGGGAGGCTGAAGTATGAGGAGTGCTATCATGCAGATGAATTTGCCCTCTCCTGTGGTTTGTAATGTAATGGGAAGCACAAATGTCTTGATACCTCAGGCTGTCGATGTTGCCATCCACTCTGCAGATCTCTCGCATACTGAATGTAACCCCAAACCATGATTTTTCCTTCACCAATCTTGACTGATTTCAGATTTTGTTGCTCTTACAACTGGGATTAATGAAAAAACTTTTGTCAGGTAGTGTATAGGTGGTATTATTATTATTATCATCATCATCATTATTATTATTATTATTATTATTATTATTATTATTATTATTATTATTATTATTATTATTTATTTTATTTCAGACTCTTAGGTCCATATCCAAAAACAAAACAATTCACCAAATGCCATAAAATCTACATAAATAAATATATAATATTACAATACATAAATATACATATTATAACACCATTAAAATAACAAAAACAAAACAAAACATACAAACATGTGCTGAAATGCTTCCAATACCAGGAGTGGTACTTAGTGTCACTAACTGGGATCACTTAAAACCGACACGTAAAATTATACTTGCATTACTTTAATACAGCATGAAGAAAGGGAATATTAATATCTACAAAAATATGACTTTTGATACATAAAAGATAAATAGCAAAACAAAAGCAAAGTGAGGAAGTTAGAGGTTGCAAGAGTGACAAACCATCTGTGGCTCAGAAAAGATGGAATGCTAGTACTGCCTGAGATCTTCACCCAGCAGGATAACAATCTTACCCCCCTAAGAAAACAGAGAGAGCGCAAGAGAGAAAAGGCAGAAAACCATAGGTTACTGTCATTTTCTGTTGTTTTTTTATTTTTTGAAAAAAAAGTGAATTGCAACTTGAAACATACAAATTGGCTAGTCAGTGGACCGCAGTTAACCCCCACTGCACTACAGATGGAGTGACAATGAGCTGCCCCAAAATTGCAAATACCTCACGCAGCAGGATTCAGTCTCTATCAGCAGCTCTGTAGGCCTACAGATACAAAATGGTCCATTTTGGAAGGGGGGGTGGGGTGACTAACAAGTGAATTTCTTTGTAAGAATGTCTTTCAAATGCTATTACTATCATAAAACGAAGAAGCAAGAGACAAAGAGAGATTGAGAGTAGATTGAAATCAAAGGTTTGCATGTTATTTTGTTAGAGCTAATTACAGGCTCATTTTCACACTCTACTTCTTATTTCCTGTTTTCTTTTCTAAAATAAGTTTTATGTTCTGAATGATAACAATAAATAAATAAAATGTTAGCTTAGTTTTTGTTTTACTGTGGATAAAGTATCATTACCTGTTAGCCAGCCCTCACTTTTGGAGATTTACACCTACCTAACTTTAAATGGTAACAGTTCTTGACCCCAGTGAGCTATAAAACATACATTTTATGTCTATAGTTGTGTAACATAATAAGTATCATTGAAAAGAAGACACTTTAAGCATTATTATGGCCCATCTGAAAAGTTTCATGCTCAAAAATATAAAAAGTTACACATTATAAAATAATAATAAGAAAAAATTGTATTGTGTTCAATATTAGTTTTTCCATTTACAAACACAGGAAAATATTAATGTAATGACCTAGATAAAAATATACCTTGAAAGCCAAGTGTTTAGTGAGTGTATATTTTAAATTTGATTAAGATAGCATGCAAAATAGGATTTTTGCAAAAAGTTTTCCGAGGCTATATCGGTGTCCTTCTCTTCCTCACCGTCAAAAACCACCTTCCTAAACTAAAACAGTAACAGTTGCTGAATAATTTGCTCTACATTCACAGTTAATGCATCTTTTGAAAGAAGACAGTTTGGACTTTATTATCCATACTTATGCTTAAGTAAAAAACAAAAATTGCACAGCACTAAACACTTTATTATTTCATAAACAAATATATGAAATTAGTCCTGGAGCAATACAGAAAAGTAACAGATCAAAAGCCACACGTCTCCTGAATATATTTTTTGATTTTGTTGGCAATATCACGCAAAATGTACTTTCTGAAATTATTTTTCTGAGACAAGTGTCATTACTGCTAAAATATCCGATATACAGTGATGACTGCACTGTCTATAGTGCTGAAATTTCAGGCGGTGACTGTAGTCCATGGTGCTGAAATCAGCAGTCTGCCATTGATGGCACTGTCCAAGGTTCTGAAAACAACAGCGCTGTTCCAGTAACTGCGCTGTCCAAAGTGCTGAAATCCTGACTTGTTTGAGTGATTATTTTTCTCTGTCTGTGGTGCTGAAATTCTCACTGTCTTGATATCAGCTTAGCTAAAGCCATGCGCTCACTACAAGATTGTTGCCCGGCGCACAAACTTTAACTCATTTTAGTATCTCTCCCAGGGTGTACGCATTTATCTTTGTCCAGGCTTAAGGCTGTATAGGTACCCAAATCTCTTTCTAACATGTCACGTAGTAGCATTGTGAAGCCAAGGCAGTGTTAAAGCAAAGACTGGCTTTTGTTGTATTCTTTTTTTTTTTTTTTCGTCTTCCTCTGTTACTTGGGAGATATTATATTGCTGAAGAGCTAGTTTCATGGAAGGGATTTTCATGCATCTCTCTTTTTATCTTTCACTGTTTTCAGTTTTTTTTTTTCCGTTCTTTCTTGTATTCTTTATCCCCTCCTTCCACACCCCCACTGCTGTCCTTACTAAAACCTCTGAATACCTTTGCTTTCAGACCCCTCCCTATCTGTCCCAGCCGTTTTCTGTTACCGGCACACAAAAGCTCTCCGTTGCTGCGGTAATGGAGTTGTGAGATGTGGGATGAAGCCGTTCCGGGAGAGCGTGTGCGATTACTAAAATGAAAAAGTGGAAAATGGAGTCTGATTTAGCGTCTCCCTCCTTTTCTCTCCCGCCCTGCAGTTCAACATCCTGCCCCCTCTATATTCTCGCTGTCGTGTTTTCCTTTAGGGGATAATTCGATTTTGGAGATGATCTACGGTGCCTCAGAACTGATAATATCAAACACCCCCTCCTGTTTTTCACATTACAGTGTGAATACTATTGCCTTTCCTCTCTGTTTCCGTCTGTACCTTCTCGCTAGTTTTGGTGCATACTTTTTTCCTTTTCTCATGCTTTCCACTTTCTTCTTTTGTTGCCAAGTAGAGGCAGCCAAGGCATGTCTGCATAGGGAAACTACTCGCTTTTTGTGTCGTTGCATCTCACTTTTACTCTCTCTCCTTCTTATAAATCATACGGGATGAGGTAGACGAATATAGACAGAGTTACAAGGTTTCTTCATTGAGGCATTGCAATCATTTTAAGGACTGAGAGCTTGAATTTGGATGCACTCTTTACAAGTGATACTTAAATATGATTTTCCTGTTTTTGAAGCACAACACCAAACAATATATGGAGAGTGCGGCCCAGCTGTCTTAGGGCATTTTTGCCAAGCAATTTATTTTCACTCCGTGAATAGGGAAAACTGTGGCAATTTAAAGCCATTCAACTGCAAAATAGAAAAGAAAGCTTCTCCTTGAACTAAAAAGCATATTTTCCACATAACATTTGGGGAATCCACCCCCTACTTTAGGTCATGGCAGCTGGTGTGGAGATCTCTGGTCAAATAGAAGCAGCTCTCTCAGCTGGATGGCAGATAGGTCTCAGTGGGACACGCACTTTCCATTAGAGCCCATTCATAAAATGCTGATGCCTTAATTCATTCAGAGTGACACAAGCTTGCCGGGTTTGTGCGCATATAGGCACATATATATTTTTTTAGACTTTCAAAACACTATTGTAAATCACAAGGAGCAAAGTGTGTCTATGCTTAACCAACATGCTGAGGCAATTAAAGAAAGACTAGAAATTGGAAGTTAGTGTTTAAACATTTGCCTTGTTGCAATACCCATCCATGCATTGATTATTTTTCTATGTAAATTAACTGGTCACAATCCATGTTGCCCCCGCCAGCCGGTTTTGAGGGTTTGTATGGAAAATTTAGAATATCTAAATGTTCTGTTCACATTTATTTCAATATAAAAAAATTAACACACCAGAACTATGACAGCACTTAACTAAGTAACAGCAGTTAACTAAGCAACTGTTTGTAGTGACTAAGGCCCAATCCCAATTATATTTTTGTACTCCTTTCCCTTGGTCCTTGAAACGGAGTGGGAAAGGGAAGGGCTTCAAAAATTACCCCTAAAAAATGGGACACTACTACAGCACCTGCACATGTCATCATATGTCATCGTGATGTCTTCATATGGAATAGATGGTCGTGACTGCTGTAGTTATTTCCGTTGTGTTATGTTTTTGGTATTTATCTCTTAAGGAAATATCTGAAGGTATATATCATGTTATCATACTGATCTAATGTGGCAATAACATGGTAACTGTACTGCGCATTTACACCTAGGCCTTATTCATCTTTGTAAACGCACGAAAACAGCATTACTATTATACCAGACATTGTAAAAATCTCATTCCCAGCCACTAGACTTTTCTGACAGGGTATTCGAGTGTCATTGAGTGACAGATTGTTGTTGGGACTACTATACATGAATTTTTATTATGAATTATAGATGGCAAAATTTAGCGGTTTTTATTTATTTATTTATTTAAGCTTAACGGTAAAACACAAACGCTGTTAGGAGTATATAAAAACATATGCTTGTTTGTTGTAAAAATGCAAAACCAGGGGTAGGGATAAAGGAAAGGACTAAGGGGTAGAAATGGGATTGGGCCTAAGTCGCTTCATTTTCCCAGCAAAAATATCTTTCATAGACAACCTAGAAAGTTCTAATTTTACTCATTTGCAATATATAGATGTTTTGGAGCTTCGGTTTCAACTAGCATTAAACATGACGCTACACACATTAATCATGAACAGTTGTATTTGTTTCAATTTAGTGATAATTGACTTTATAACTGCAGGGCTCACAAAATTTTTAAATCCCTGGTAGCCCTTGGGCAGGCACACTTCAATTTTTGGTAGCCCGAATATAAATTTAAGTAGCCCAAATAAAAAAAAAAATACATTATTTATTTCAGTTTTTTTCAAATTGCTTAAGCACATTTTTTAAATTAAGGCTCATTTTGTCAAAATACTACACACAATTTATACATCAACACACACACACATAAACAGCAGAACACATCAGTTCTATTTTCAAAATGAGACACTTCATTCAGAACAATATAACAAAACCCAATTTTGACACCGTACAGAAAACACATGCTTCATCCAATATAAATCTGTTTGCTTTATTTACACACTGTTGTAATCAATCTTAAACACTTGTATCATTTCTAACTGACTAATACTGATATAATCTGGGTTTGAGAGGTATTGCTGTAAAGTACATGAACATACTGTATTCACCAAACAGTGATAGACTAACAGCTAAATCTTGCCTTATGCTAACAAACCATACAACATATGTAAAGCGTATTTATTTAGCTTTCTGGTGATGTATATATTTCAATAATAAAAAATAAAAAAACAATCTTTACCAATCTTTTTCCCTTTTGTGCTTCCCCTTCCATACTGCGACATTGCCTTCCATATTTATCGAAGAGTAATATTTATAGCTATACTACTGTAAACTAATTTATTAAAGACGAATAGTTTATACCTATTGCTTTTTTATTGTGGTTCCAGCTGATTGGTGTGTCTACAGCTTTGCAGCAGTGTGTGTGCACACCAGATGCCTGTGTTTAACCTATGGTTCATGTGTGTGTTCATTTGAAGGCCTTTGCTTTGAAATTGCAAGGAAATTCCATTATGAAAATTTTCTGTGTCAAAAGCATCCAAGTGTGTTTAGTGATTTGCTTATCACTGTGCGTAATGTTTTGCAAAAAGTGTGAAGCTGACTGTGCTTACGGTTGTGCAGATCTGGCCTTGTGTTTTGCTCAAGTGTTAGGTTTTGCTAATTGTGGGAAAAGTTCCATTTTAGTGTGTAAGCAATCATAAACTGTAAACAAAAACATACGTTTAATAAATAATTTTTTTTATTAGCATTTATTATAGGCTATATATTTACATTTTTCCTCAATTACTAAAACACAATTTCTGAACCCTTTTTGCATTTTCTTACTCCATTAAACACAAAACCTCATCTTCAATCACAATTAGCAAAACCTCTGACGTCTCTTGCAAAATGAAACTTTTGCCTCAACAGTTTTACCTGTGTTGAAAATCAAGCACTGAACTCAAATAATAAAGTGGTAAAAATGGTAGACACTATCAAGCAGTCAGTAAACAACACAACGAAAAACATATTATTCAAAACATACAGTTCTCAGGGAGAAGTACATTTTTAATCTTTATGTTCAGGGCAATACAATTTGTTCATTGTACAGCATACAGCCTACAATGCACTGTATTACAGTGTGCTTTAGACATGTGCTTTAGCGTGCAGAATGTGTTTTGAGAATGATAATGTGTTTAGAGTTTTGCTGAAAAGTCAAAGTAAGATCTGCACATTGTGTTTTACCATGTGAAATGGTTTAGGGTATTGACAATAGACTGTACAATTAGCTAAATGAGGTCAGACAACTGAGAACTTAGTCCAGCCAATGAGTTTAAGTGTTTTAGCCTGACTGGTGATTTTAATAGCTTGACTGGGAAAAATAAAAACTTCAGGATGTCAGGCTAGCAGATTTTGTGAGCCCTAAATTACATGATTTCAAACAAAAACACAATGTCTTATTATTATGACAACTGTTACAATCACCAGTGATCCAGCCCGTGCAAGGAACTGCAAATCTGCCAACAAAAGAACTACATATTCAGTCATGCACCACTCACACACGTGGGGTCCGTTTTTCTTACCTCACTTAAATGATCTAAGGTGATTTGCCAGATCCTGGATCTTTTAATCTTGATAACTGATCTCTGGCTAATTTGGTTCTTCAAACAAGTTCGCAATTCAGATTAAAATGTCTGGATAAACTGATCTGAGATCGCTGCATGTGCTGTGAAGGACAGATCTATCGATCCGTGAAATCATGATCAGCAATGCAACTCAAATGTGAGCAAAATTATATAAAGTTCGTAGTAAACGGTTTGGTAAATATGATACGCAATAACTTTACACATTTGTTGTGGGCTGCATCCTTTATACTTTCATGTGTCGAGAGTTTTTTAGCAATTTATTTAGTTTTACATTTTAGATCGGATTTTCTTTACTATAACCTAGGCCTATTTTAGTTTCTTAATCGGCGTAAGGAATTTAAATTAATTTTGCATCAAAAAGCATTTTGATATTGGTAAAGGTGTCTGCAACTTTAGCAAAGCTTCAAATCACCGGCATCTTAGCTTTCAAAACTAACAACATAACTGCATAAATTATTATTCCTTTATAAAAAAAACAAACAAACAAAAAACTTGAATATTGTGCATGTCTATTATCTTACAGAAATTGTACTAAAGCTGGATCGGTACCTTTAAATAGTGCGCATTTGTATCTAAAAAATGCATATTAATAAATGTTCTCTTTGATCCCCTTGGGGAGAACCACCCCATTTTTGTACTTTTATTTTCTAAGTTTTATTTATATATATTTTTAAACTTATATTTATATAAACATTAAATATTAATTATTTAAAATGAAATACTATTAATTATTATAAATGTGTTTTATATAAACTTTTTTCTTTTTTAACTATTTTACTTTTTTCCCAAGTGTATATAATCTATAGATTAATACTGTAAGAAAATATCAGCATTTGGTACATACTTTCAGTATTACCTTTGCTTAAAAAGACCAGATCTAAAACTGTATACATGAAATAAAACCTGCTCCCTAGCAGGTTTAAGCTTCCAGAACTGTTGCTATGACAACAACTCTCGGAAGAGTTTTGAAGAATGAAACGATCCTGGATCGTGTCAAATCATCAATAACCATATCCAGCTTATTGAGTAATCCATGTACGAAGAATGGACCCCTGGCCTACATCCACATGATTGCAAACAGACACAGCTGAATCTGTTTAGGACTAATTACACAGACTATATATACACCTCTCAAACATGCACATGTTGCTGAGTCTTGTTAGTCTGTATAGTGAAACATTACGACGTGTTTTTCCTTGCCTTGTCTTGCTTTTTATTCGACCCTCGCCTTGTTTTGTTTGTTTATTCCTGTATGCTGCCTGCCTTTTGACCATCTGCCTGTTTTCTGACCATGACTCTGGATTGCTCGTGTACATATGTTTACTCTTGTATTGACTGATGCCTGCCTGACCATTCTCTGCATAATAAAATTGCATTTGGATCCGCACTTTCTGTTGTCAGCGTCCACTTCACGTTACTACAACAACAACAACAAAACACACAAGGACAAAACAAAACATCTGCACTGAAGTCTATTTTCAGTATAAAATGATGAATCCATATAACTCCAACCCCCCCTCCTTCAACATTTTCTTTTCATATTTTAATTAAGGTGAACATTCTGATCTCTGTCTGCTAAAGTATTTCTCTGCTGACACTTCAGTTTGTCTTTTTTTCCCACCTTTTAATGTATCAGCAGAGATTGGCTAAAATAGGGCAAAAGAACGATTTCAGATCAGGTGTTTGGAGCAAAAAGTTTAGTTCCAAATGATGGCTGGTTTACTGGTACATCACTATAGTGCCAGTGTTTGACCGCACAAAGCTTTGTATACTCCCTTGTGACATCACAAAGTAATCCCAGCATCTGACATTACTCAGCCGAGATTACATCCACCAGCAGCCATTTTAATAATGCACTTTACCTTTAAAGCAGATATAGTGCATCCACATGGGAAAAGACTGGAATGAAAAGCAGACTAGATTAGAGATAAGCGGAAAGCATAAGCAAAACAAATAGCGCGGCTTCCTTCAGATTTTCAAGCATCATTAAAAAAATAAAGAAGAGACAAAGTGGTATTGTAATGCGAACTGTTTGCAGTTTCTGCAGCTGGCAAGACTTCAATGGAAGCGCAACAACAAAAGCTCTCAAACATTTCCATACTTCTACATTGACTTAACTACTTCACCATATTTGCAGACACAAAGATTTGTTTTGTGCCTCAAAGCATAAAAGCTGCATTTAAGCAAGTGTGTTTGAATTCAACTCTTTTGTGAAAGCAGTAACTCTGAAGACTGGAAGGTAACTCTTCACAATTAGGTTCAATTTGCTGACACTAGTTAAATGGATGGTTTAGGGGAGAATGAAACCATACTAACCATTTACTCACCCTTAAGTTGTCCAAACCTTCAAACTGATTTCTTTTTTTTTTTTTTTTTGTATATGATGATTTTGAATAAATATATTATTAAAGGCAGCATGGTGGCGCAGTGGGTAGCACAATCACCACATAGCAAGAAGGTTGCTGGTTCAAGCCTCCTCTGGGTCAGTTGGCATTTCTGTGTGTAGTTTGCATGTTCTCCCCATGTTTGCATGGGTTTCCACCGGGTGCTCAGGTTTCCCCCACGATCCAAAAACGTGGTAGAGGTGAATTGGGTTGGCTAAATTGGCTGTAGCGTGTGTCTGTGTGTGTGAATAAGTGTGTATGGATGTTCCATCCAGTGATGGATTGTAGTTGGAAGAGCATTAGCTACATAGAACATATGCTGGAGAAGTTGGCGGTTCATACTGCTGTGGCGACCCCAGATTAAGGGACTTAGCTGAAAAGAAAATTAATGAATGAATGATATTATTTAAATAAATAGCTACTATAAACTGGTTGGTGTGTAACAATCTTCAGAGTTAACCCATCTGTGCCCAATTTTTTTAATGGTTTCATGCATGTAGCCATGTTAATAATGTCCTATGTAAACATGTTTTGCATTTATTTTCTTTAGGTTTAAGATTTTTTTTCAAGAAAATTGTATTTGAATATGTGGCAACTATAGTTGCTTGTGGTCTTAAATGCAACTCAGGCTTATTCTAAAAACGTAGCCCTATTTACATTTCTGGAGAACGCCAAATACAGTACGTCCCAGGAGTTACGTTGTTTTGCAGTTTTTGTTTCCATGAATCCACCAGAGGACGCTGTGTACGCTTTCTAATATCTTACATTTTTCTCGTGAGTGCCATTCATCAAAAAGCAATTC